>NW_027436834.1:0-150000 GCF_047716275.1 Strix uralensis
GCAGCGGCCCCAGGAAGGAGAAGTCGGTGCTGCAGGGGAAGCTGACCCGGCTGGCCGTGCAGATCGGCAAGGCGGGTGGGTGCCCCCCGGGACCCCCCCCAACCCCCCCCGGGACCCCCAAACCCCCCCTGTGACCCCCAAACCCCCCCGTGACCCCAAACCCCCCTTGGGCCCCCCAGACCCCCCCAAACCCCTCCTGGATCCCCCTAAACCCCTCCTGGATCCCCCCAGACCCTCCTGGATCCCCCCAACCCCCCCCAAGCCCCTCCTGGACCCCCCAAACCCCTCCTGGATCCCCCCAACCCCCCCCCAAACCCCTCCTGGACCCCCCCAGACCCCCCCAAACCCCTCCTGGATCCCCCCAGACCCCTCCTGGATCCCCCCAACCCCCCCCAAGCCCCTCCTAGACCCCCCAAACCCCTCCTGGATCCCCCCAACCCCCCCCAAGCCCCTCCTGGACCCCCCAAACCCCTCCTGGATCCCCCCAACCCCCCCCCAAACCCCTCCTGGACCCCCCCAGACCCCCCCAAACCCCTCCTGGACCCCCCAAACCCCTCCTGGATCCCCCCAACCCCCCCCCAACCCCCTGCAGCCCCCCCCCCCCGCGGGTGCGGCAGGGCGCTGTGTGTGCGCAGGCCTGGCCATGTCGGCGCTGACGGTCGCCATCCTGGTGCTGTGCTTCGTGCTGGAGACGTTCGTGGTGCAGCGCCGGCCCTGGCTGCCCCAGTGCGCCCCCGTCTACGCCCAGCACTGGGTCAAGTTCTTCATCATCGGCGTCACCGTGCTGGTGGTGGCCGTGCCCGAGGGGCTGCCGCTGGCCGTCACCATCTCGCTCGCCTACTCCGTCAAGGTCAGGGCGCCCCTGCGGCCGGCCGGCCCGCTGGCCCTCTGTCTGGCCGTGCCTCTGTCCATCTCTCTGTCCATCCATCCCTCTGTCCGTGTCTCTGTCCCTCTGTCCATCCGTCCTCCGGGGTCGCCTCTGCCCCGACATCGTCCCTCTGTCCTCAGCTTCCTGCTCGGCTTCTCCATCCCTCTGTCTGTCCATCTGTCCGTCCCTCTGTCCCCAGATCCGTCTCTCTGTCCCCAGGTCCGTCCCTCTGTCCCCAGGTCCATCCATCTGTCCCCAGGTCAGTCCCCAGGTCTGTCCATCTGTCCCCAGGTCCGTCTCTCTGTCCCCAGATCCATCCTTCTGTCCCCAGGTCTGTCCCCAGGTCCATCCATCTGTCCCCAGGTCCGTCCCTCCATCCCCCCATGGATCCATTTTTCCGTCCGTCCGTCCCCCCCCGGGGTGCCCCGGCTGCCCCCAGCCCCCCTCTCCCTCCCTCTCTGTCCCCCCCCAGAAGATGATGCGGGACAACAACCTGGTGCGGCACCTGGACGCGTGCGAGACGATGGGCAGCGCCACGGCCATCTGCTCGGACAAGACGGGGACGCTCACCACCAACCGCATGACGGTGGTGCAGCTCTTCCTGGGGGACACCCACTTCCGCGCCCCCCCCGCGCCGGCCGCGCTGCCCCCCCGCGCGCTCGACCTGCTGGTGCAGGCCATCGCCATCAACAGCGCCTACACCAGCAAGCTCCTGGTGAGGGGGGGCCCGGGGGGGGGCGGGGGGGGCGGCGGGGGGCTCGGCCTGACCCCGCGCTCTGCTCTCTGCCCCCGGCCCTGCCCTGCCCCCCCCGGCCCTTCTGACACCCCCTGACCCCCGAACCCACCCCCAAATCCACCCCCTGACCCCCCTGGCCCCTTCTGACACCCCCTGACCCCCAAACCCACCCCCTGACCCCTGAATGCCCCCCTGCTGCCCCATACCTGCCTCCTGTAACCCCCCCACTGCCCCACATCCCCCCCCGCTGCCCCATACCTGCCCCCCGTGACCCCCCCGCTGCCCCGCATCCCCCCCCGACCCCCACATCCCCCCCCGCTGCCCCATACCTGCCCCCCGTGACCCCCCCGCCCCCATCCCCGGCCCCCCCTGCCCCCAGCCCCCCGAGGTGGCGGGGGGGCTGCCGCGGCAGGTGGGCAACAAGACGGAGTGCGCGCTGCTGGGGCTGGTGCTGGCGCTGCGGCGGGACTACGAGGCGGAGCGGGCGCGGGTGCCCGAGGAGCGGCTGCTCAAGGTCTTCACCTTCAACTCCGAGCGCAAGTCCATGAGCACCGTCACGCGCCAGGCGGCCGGGGGCTTCCGCCTCTACAGCAAGGGGGCGGCCGAGCTGCTGCTGCGCAGGTGGGGGGGCCCGGAATCACCCAGGGGGGCTGCGAGGGCCTCCTGTGCAGGTGGGGGGCACCCCGAAATAAGCCGGGGGGGGCTGCAGGGGCCTCCTGCGCGGGGAGGGGGGGCTGCACCCCGAAATAACCTGGGGGGACCCCTGCAAGGGCCTCCTGTGCGGTGAGGGGGGGTCTGTGCCCCGAAAATGGGGCTGGGGGGCCCCTGCAAGTGCGTGCTGCACAGTGAGGGGGGTCTGCACCCCGAAATAACCCCGGGGGGGCCCCTGCATGTCCCTCCTGCGCGGTGAGGGGGGGCTGCGCCCCAGGAATGCCCCTGCCCCCCCCGCAGGTGCTGCGCCATCCTGGGGGGCGGGGGCCAGGCGCGGCCCTTCGGCCCCCGCGAGCGCGAGGAGCTGGTGCGGCGCGTGGTGGAGCCGATGGCCGCGGGGGGGCTGCGCACGCTGGCCCTGGCCTTCCGCGACTTCCCCCCCGCCCCCGAGCCCCCCTGGGACGACGAGGCCGCCGTGGTGGCTGAGCTGACCTGCATCGCCCTGGTCGGCATCGAGGACCCCGTGCGCCCCGAGGTGCGGGGGGGGGGGCGGGGGGACAGGGCGGGGGGGGTACAGGGGACCTGGGGGGACAGGGGGGGATGTGGGGACATGGGGAATGGGGGGCACAGGGGACTTGGGGGGGCGTGGGGATACAGGACATGGGGACATGGGGTGTGGGGGGGCGCAGGGGACTTGGGGACATGGAGAGAGGATATGGGGACACACGGGGGACACATGGGGGGTACAGGGGATGGGGGGACACAGGGACACGAGGATGTGGGGGGACACGGGGACACGCAGAGGGTGCCGGGGGTCCCTGGGGACACATGTCGGGGTGCCGGGGTCCCTGGGGACATGTGTCAGGGTGCCGGGGGTCCCTGGGGACGCGTGTCAGGGTGCTGGGGGTCCCTGGGGACACACAGAGGGCACTGGGGGTCCCCGGGGACACGTGTCAGGGTGCTGGGGTCCCTGGGGACACACAGAGGGCACTGGGGGTCCCTGGGGACGCGTGTTGGGGTCCCTGGGGACACCGGGCGCCGCAGGTCCCCGAGGCCATCCGCAAGTGCCAGCGCGCCGGGATCACTGTGCGGATGGTGACCGGGGACAACCTGGCCACGGCGCGGGCCATCGCCACCAAGTGCGGGATCCTGCCCGCGGGCGAGGAGTGGCTCTGCCTGGAGGGGCGGGAGTTCAACCGCCGCATCCGCAACGAGAAGGGCGAGGTGGGGACTGGGAGGGACTGGGGGGCACTGGGAGAAGAGTCTGGGATGGACTGGGGGGCACTGGGAGGGACTGGGAGTGACTGGGGGGCACTGGGACAGATGGGGGGACACTGGGAGAAGAGCCTGGGATGGACTGGGGGGCACTGGGAGAAGAGCCTGGGACAGACTGGGAGGGACTGGGGGACACTGGGATGGGCTGGGATGGACTGGGGGACACTGGGAGGGACTGGGGGGCACTGGGAGGGGCACTGCCCCCCAGGGGTGCCCCTGGGCTTGGGGGGGGTGGGGGGGGTGAGGCAGCTCCGGGGGGGGGGGTGAGGGGCCAGCGGGAGGGGGGTGATGGGCCAGCAGGGGGGGGCGAGGGGCTGGGGGGGGCGAGGGGCCAGCGGGGGTCTCACCCCCCGTCCCCCCCAGATCGAGCAGGAGCGCCTGGACAAGGTGTGGCCGCGGCTGCGGGTGCTGGCCCGCTCCTCCCCCACCGACAAACACACCCTGGTCAAAGGTGGGGGCGGGGCTGGGGGGGCCGGGGGGGCCCCGGGGCCGCTCAGGGACCCACCCCCACCCCCCCCGCCCCCCCCAGGGATCATCGACAGCACCGCGGGGGGGCAGCGGCAGGTGGTGGCTGTGACGGGCGACGGCACCAACGACGGCCCCGCGCTCAAGAGGGCGGATGTGGGGTTCGCCATGGTAACCCCGACCCCCAAACACCCCCAAAACACCCCAAACACCCCCAACCCCCCCAAAACACCCCCGACACCCCAAAACACCCCCAAAACACCCCCCAAACCCTCAAACCCCCCCAAAACCACCTCAAACCCCCCCAACCCCCCAAAACACCCCCCAAAAACCCACCCCCAAAGCCCCCCCGTGGGCCCTCCCTGCCCCCCTCAGGACACCCCAGAATCCCCCTCAGGGAACTGTCACTGTGGGGACCGTCCCTGTGCCCCCCCCCGCCCCCCCCATCTCCCTGCCAGGCCCGGGGGGTCCCCCCACTCCACCCCCCCTCGCCCCCAGGACACTGGGGTCTCCCCTCACCCCCCCTGCCCCCCCCCAGGACACTGGGGTCCCCCTCACCCCCCCGCCCCCCCAGGGCATCGCGGGCACGGACGTGGCCAAGGAGGCGTCCGACATCATCCTGACGGACGACAACTTCTCGTCCATCGTGGCGGCCGTGCTCTGGGGCCGCAACGTCTACGACAGCATCGCCAAGTTCCTGCAGTTCCAGCTCACCGTCAACGTGGTGGCCGTGGCCGTGGCCTTCACCGGCGCCTGCATCACCCAGGTGGGCACGGGGAGGCCCGCGGGGGCGCTGGGGGTCCCTGGCACCCACCGTGTGTGTCCCCCCAGGACTCGCCGCTCAAGGCCGTGCAGATGCTGTGGGTGAACCTGATCATGGACACGCTGGCGTCGCTGGCGCTGGCCACGGAGCCGCCCACGGAGGCGCTGCTGCTGCGCCGGCCCTACGGCCGCGACCGCCCGCTGCTGTCCCGCACCATGGTCAAGAACATCCTGGGCCACGCCGCCTACCAGCTCGTCATCATCTTCACCCTCCTCTTCGTCGGTGCGGGGCTGCCACGGGGGGCGTTGGGGGGTCCTACAGCCCACGGGGGGCGTTGGGGGGTCCTACAGCCCATAGGGGGGCGTTGGGGGGTCCTACAGCCCATAGGGGGTGCTGGGGGGTCCTACAGCCCACGGGGGGTGTTGGGGGGTCCTACAGCCCATAGGGGGTGTTGGGGGGGTCCCACAGCCCATAGGGGGTGTTGGGGGGTCCTACAGCCCACGGGGGGTGTTGGGGGGGTCCTACAGCCCATAGGGGGGTGTTGGGGGGTCCTACAGCCCATAGGGGGTGTTGGGGGGTCCTACAGCCCACGGGGGGCGTTGGGGGGTCCTACAGCCCATAGGGGGTGTTGGGGGGGTCCTACAGCCCATAGGGGGGTGTTGGGGGGGTCCTACAGCCCACAGGGGGTGTTGGGGGGTCCTACAGCCCATAGGGGGTGTTGGGGGGGTCCCACAGCCCACAGGAGGTGTTGGGGGGTCCTACAGCCCATAGGAGGTGTTGGGGGGTCCTACAGCCCACAGGGGGTGTTGGGGGGTCCTACAGCTCCATGGGAGGTGTTGGGGGGTCCTACAGCCCACGGGGGGTGTTGGGGGGTCCTACAGCCCATAGGGGGGTGTTGGGGGGTCCTACAGCCCACAGGGGGTGTTGGGGGGTCCTACAGCCCATAGGGGGGTGTTGGGGGGTCCTACAGCCCACGGGGGGTGTTGGGGGGTCCTACAGCCCATAGGGGGGTGTTGGGGGGTCCTACAGCCCACAGGGGGTGTTGGGGGGTCCTACAGCTCCATGGGAGGTGTTGGGGGGTCCTACAGCCCATAGGGGGGTGTTGGGGGGTCCTACAGCCCACGGGGGGTGTTGGGGGGTCCTACAGCCCATAGGGGGGTGTTGGGGGGTCCTACAGCCCACGGGGGGTGTTGGGGGGTCCTACAGCCCATAGGGGGGTGTTGGGGGGTCCTACAGCCCACAGGAGGTGTTGGGGGGTCCTACAGCCCATAGGGGGGTGTTGGGGGGGTCCCACAGCCCATAGGGGGTGTTGGGGGATCCTACAGCCCATAGGGGGGGTGTTGGGGGGTCCTACAGCCCATAGGGGGTGTTCCTACAGCCCATAGGGGGTGTTGGGGGATCCTACAGCCCATAGGGGGGGTGTTGGGGGGTCCTACAGCCCATAGGGGGTGTTCCTACAGCCCATAGGGGGTGTTGGGGGATCCTACAGCCCATAGGGGGTGTTGGGGGATCCTACAGCCCATAGGGGGTGTTGGGGGGTCCTACAGCCCACGGGAGGTGCTGGGGGGTCCTACAGCCCACAGCAGGTGTGGGGAGGTGTTGGGGGGGGGTCCCACAGTCATGGCCACGTTCCTGGGGTGCTCCCAGAGGAACCCACAGGAGATGTTGGGGGGTCCCACACCCATGGCTGTGTCCCCAGGGGGCTCCCACAGCCCACAGAAACCCTCAGAAGATGTTGGGGGGCTCCTACAGCCCTCAGGGGGTGTTGGGGGGTCCCACCCCCGTGGCCACATCCCCAAAGTGCTCCCACAGCCCACAGGGACCCCAGGAGATGTTGGGGGGGGTGTCCCACCCCCGGGGATGTGGCTGTGGGGCCCCCCCGATGTGTCCGTGGGAGCCCCCTGGGGTCATGGGGGTGGGACACAGCCCCCCCCATCTGACCCAGCCCCCCCCCCAGGGGAGGTTTTCTTCGACATCGACAGCGGGCGCGACGCCCCCCTGCACGCCCCCCCCTCGGAGCACTACACCATCATCTTCAACACCTTCGTGCTGATGCAGCTCTTCAACGAGGTCAACGCCCGCAAGATCCACGGCGAGAGGAACGTGTTCGAGGGCGTCCTGGGGAACCCCGTGTTCTGCGCCATCGTGCTGGGCACCTTCGCGCTGCAGGTGGGGGGCGGGGGGACACGGGGGGACACGGGGGGACACGGGAACCTCCTCGGCCTCTCGCCATCGGCCCCAGGGTCGGGGGGGGGGGGTGCTGGGAGAGCTCTGGGGGGGACCCTGAATCATGGAGGGGACCCCAAGATGCCCCGTGGGGACCCCCAGGGACCCCCAAATGTGGAGGGGACCCTCAGGTATGGAGGGGACCCCCAGATACCCCAGGGGGACCCTCAGGGACTCCCAGATTGGGAGGGGGACCCCCATCACCCCCAGACTTGGGGGGGCCACCCTCCTCTCCCCACAGAGACCCCAGACCCCCGTGGGACCCTCCACCCACTGTTACCCCCCGGGACCCCCCCCGGCTCCCCGCAGGGGCTGAGGGGGGGGGTCTGGGCCCCCCCTGACGCCCGCCGTGCCCCCCAGATCGTCATCGTGCAGTTTGGGGGGAAGCCCTTCAGCTGCTCCCCCCTCAGCGCCGAGCAGTGGCTGTGGTGCCTCTTCGTGGGCGTCGGGGAGCTCGTCTGGGGGCAGGTACGGACCAGGGACCCCCTGACCCCCGGGGACCCCCCTATCGGGGGGGGGACACACCCCATTATCCCCTGGCGGGGCTGTGGGGCTGCACCCGCGGCCTCATTAACCCTGTGGCCTCATTAACCCCGTTACCCCTAACGAGGCAGAGGATGGTGCCAACACCTCCTGCCCTCCGCAGCGTCATGAACCCCATTGACCCCATTGACCTCACTGACCTCATTGACCCCATTGACCTCATGAACCTCATTGATCTCATTGACCCCATTGATCTCATTGACCCCATTGATCTCATTGACTCCATTGACCCCACTGACCCCATCAACCCCATTGACCTCACTGACCCCCTAACCTGGCCGGCGCTGCCCCAGACTCGTTAACCCCGCGCCCTCGTTACCCCTAACGAAGTGGCGGACAGGGGCTGCCCCCTGGGACCCTGCGCCCTCGTTAACCCCCTGCCCCCGTTCCCCCCAGGTGATGGGCTGGGTGCCCGGGGGGCGCCTGCGCTGCCCCGGGGTGGGGCGGGGGGGGGCGGCCCCGCCCCCGGAGGAGGAGGAGGAGGAGGAAGAGGAGGAGGAGGAAGACGCGGCCGAGCGGGAGCTGCGGCGGGGGCAGGTGCTGTGGGTGCGGGGCCTCAGCCGCATCCAGACCCAGGTGGGGCTGACCCTGACCCCTGACCCTTCACCCCTGACCCCTACACCTCACCCCAACCCTACAGACCTGCTGACCCCTCACCCCTGACCTCTGACCCTTCACCTTTGGCCCTTCACTTCTGACCCCATCAGCCCCCCCCCCCCCACCACAGTGACACCCCCCCCCAGTGCCCCCCCCTCCCCAGACAGCCCCGGGCAGCGGCGGGTCCCTGGGGGGGGGCACCCCGGCGCTGCTCCCCCGTCCTCAGCCCCCCCCGGAGGGGGCCCCCACCCCTGAGTGTCCCCCGGGACACCCCCAGGACCCCCCCCCCCAGCCATTGAGGCCCCCCCGAAACCCTCAGCCCCCCTCCCCCCCCATCATCCCTCCCCCCCCCCGTTCCTTCCCCTCCCCCCAGTCCCTGTTTTGGGGGGCGGGGGGGCACCCCAATACCTGGGACCCCCAGTGGGGGGCACAGGGGGGTGTTTGGGGGGGTCTCAGGGGTTTGGGGGTGCAGTGCTGTCCCCCCCGCTGACCCCCCCTCCCCCCCAGATGCGGGTGGTGAAGGCTTTCCGCAGCTCCCTGGGGGGGCCCCCCCCCGCGCCCCGAGGCCCGTCCCGGCCCCCCCTTGGGGCCCCCCCCCGAGCTGCTGTTCGGGGACACGCGGGACATTCCCCTGATCGACGACACCGACGCCGAGAGCGAGGCCCCCCCCAACCGCAACAACAACCGCCCCCCCCGGGGGGCCCCCCCCGGCCGCCTGCACAGCCTGGAGACCTCGCTCTAGGGGGCCCCCCCCCACCAAGCCATGTCTGTCTGGGGGGGGCCCCCCGCTGGGGCACGGGGGGGCGGCGGCTTTTAATTGACTGATTCTGATTAATTCGGGTTCCACGTGTGTAATTATTTATTGGGGGGGGGCACAGGCGTGTGCGCCCCCCCCCCCCCTTAGCGGGGCCGGTAATTAAAGACGTTAACGAACGAGCGGCTGCGGGTGATGCTGGGGGGGGTCGGGGGGGGCTCCCTCTCAGCGGGGCGGCCGGGGGGGTGCCGGGGGGGCGCGAGGGGGCGCCGGGGGGTCCCCCCCCACCTGCGTGTCGAGGCCGTAGAGCCCCAGCAGCTCCCGCAGAATCTCCTCCAGCTCCTCCGGGCCCAGCCCCGGGCTCAGCACCTTCGCGGGGGGGGGACACACACACACGACCCCTTGTCACCCCCCAAACGCCCCCGGGACCCCCCCCCGCCCCCCCAGCCCCCCCCTCTTACCTGCCACCACCGCGGGGGGGCCCCCGGGGGCGCGGGGCGGCCGCAGAGGCTCAGGGCCAGGTGCAGGGCGGCGGCGGCCAAGTGCTGGGGGGGGTGACGCAGCCCCAGCCCCCCCGCGGCCCCGTCCCGCACCAGCGCCCACGACACCCCCGGCACCCGCGGGTGCCCCCACCCCCCCCGGCGCCCCCAGCGCCCCAGGGCCAGCAGGTACTGCACCAGGTACTGGGGGGGGAGAGGGGGGGCGTCAGGGACCCCCGCGCTGGGACACCCCTCGGGGTATGGGGGGGGCACGGGGGGGGGCCCTGGGACAGCCCTGGGGGGGGGTCAGGGGGCGTGGGGGGGGTTCCCCAGAGTGCGATGAGGGTCCCAAGGGTGTGGGGGGGTGTCCCGGGGGGGTCCCATCGGTGCTCCCAGGGTCACTCGGGTCATTTTGGGGGGGGGGGGGGGGGGGGTGTCCCATGGGCGCTCTCAGTGTGTTGGTGGGGGGGGGCTATGGGGGTCCCCCAGGACTCTGGGGGGCCAGGAGGGGTCTTTGGGGGTCCCGTGGGCTCCCCCCAGGGCCTTTGGGGTCTCCGGGGGGGGGTGTCCCAGAAGTGCAGCATTGAGGGGGGGGCACCCGCGGTTGTGGGGGGCCCAGGGGGAAGTTGGGGTGCCAGGGGGTCTCGGGGGGGGTCTGGGGGTGCCGGGGGGGTCCCAGGAGGATTTTGGGGTGCGGGGGGGGGGTCTGGGCATGCCGGGGGATTTTGGGGTGCTGGTGAGGGTCCCATGAGGATTTTGGGGTGCCGGGGGAGGGTCCCGGGGGGGTCCCAGGAGGATTTTGGGGTGGGGGGGGGTCTCACCTTGTGGGGGTGCGCGACGGGCAGGCGGAAGCGCAGGACACGCAGCAGCAGCAGCTCACACTGCACCAGACTGTCCCGCAGCGCCCAGAACCCCCCGTCCAGCCCCGGCGGCGGCTGCCCGGGGTGGAGGCACCTGGGGGGGGACGGGGGGGCCCCGGGGGGACTTTTGGGGTGTTGGGGGGGGGGCGTTGGGGCACCTGGGAGGGCCCGGAGGGGGTTGTGGGCACATGGGGGGGGGTCAGGGTGCCTCGGGGTGTTTTGGGGTGCCCGGGGGGGGTCAGGGGGCCCTGAGGGGTTTCAGGGTGCCCGGGGGGGGGTCAGGGTGCCGCAAGGGGTTTTGGGGTGGCCGGGGGGGGTCAGGGGGCCCCAAGGAGGGGGACAGGGGGCCCCAAAGGGGTTTTGGGGTGCCTGGGGTGGGTTCGGGGTGCCCCGAGGGGTTTTGGGGTGCCCGGGGGGGATCAGGGTGCCCCGACGGATTTTGGGGTGCCCAGGGGGAATCAGGGTGCCCCGAGGGGTCTCAGGGTGCCCGGGGGGGGTCTGGGGGGGTCCGGGGGCGCCCCGCGGGGGGTCGCGGTACCTGTGGGCCACGTTGAGGACGTCGCGGGCGCGCAGGGGGGTGCCCTGGGCTTTCCCGGCCAGGAAGAGCGCGGCGGCGGCCACCAGGTGGGGGTCGTGGGGGGCGTCGGGCCCCACGGCGCGGGCGAAGCGGTGGAAGGCGGCGCAGGCCGTGGCCAGGGCCACCGAGCCCAGCCCCAGCTTCACGCCTGTCACCGGGGCACCGTGTCACGGCGGCGGCGCCTCCCCCGCGGCCCCGCCGCGCTCCCCGCGCCCTTACCGGCCTCCATGAGGAAACGGGCCACGCGGAAGCGGGCGCGAGCCTCGGCCCCGCCCGGCCGCTCCCCCCGCGGCCCCGCCGGCTCCAGCGCCATGGCGGGGCGGCGGCTCCCGGCGGCGGCTCCGGCGCGGGCCCGGCGCTTCCGGGGGCGGGGCCTGTGCGCGCAGCCGCGGTCGTTCCGCCCGCTCCTATTGGCCGGAGGGAGAGGGAGAGGCGGGGCCGGAGCGCGGGCGGCAACCAATGGGGTGCGGCGCGCGGCCAGCCCGCCCTCCCACGGCAGGGCGGGAAGCGTTCGGATTGGCCGCGGCGGGGCCGCGCTGACCAATGGCAGCCGAGGGGGCGGAGAGGAAGGGAGGGGCGGGCCTGCCCGGCGCCGCCGACCAATCGGCGAGCGCGGCGGCGCGGCGACGGCCAATGGGCGAGGGGCGGCGGCTCGAAGCGGGAAATGGAGGCGGCGGCGGCGGCGGCGGTGCTGGCGGCTGCGGCGGGAACGCTGGAGCGGCTCGAGGTGGCGGCGGGACCGGGGGGAGCGGGGGACGGGTACCGGGGAGGGCGGGTACCTCAGGGGCGGCGAGGGGGGGGCTCCGGGGCCTCTCGGGGGCGGGAAGGGGTCGGGGTACCTGAGGGGGGAGGAGGGGAAGGGCCCCGTTACCTCAGGGGGGGCGGGAATAGGCCCCGTTACCTCAGGGGGGTCCCGGTCCCTCAGGGATCCCCGTTACCTCACGAGTCCCCGGTCCCTCAGGGGGTCCCCAGTACCTCAGCGGTCCCCGTTACCTCGGGGGGGCGGGAATAGGCCCCGTTACCTCACGGATCCCCGGTCCCTCAGGGGGTCCCCGTTACCCCAGGGGGTCCCCACTACCTCAGCGGTCCCCGTTACCCTGGGGGGGGGCGGGAATAGGCCCCGGTCCCTCACGGGCCCCCGGTCCCTCACGGGGGGCTGGCAGGGACGTGGCCGCGCCCCGGGGGTCCCTGACAGCCGCCCCCCTCCTCTCCCCGTCCCGCAGGCGCTGTCGTGCCCCCCCGTGGCCCCGGTGGTCCCGCTGGAGCCGGTCGAGGCCCTGCAGCTGCTCTGCACCCCCTCGGCCCGGCGCCGGGCCCTGCTGGAGTGGGTCTGCTCCCGGTACGGCGGGGGGGGAGCGGGGGGCCCCTCCCTGCCCCCCACCCCCGAGCCCCCCCCTCACCCGCCCCATCCCGCACCCTTGCAGGGTGCACCCCGACTTCACCGCCCGCCTGGACGCTCTCCAGGATGGCCCCAAGGACGCCCGGCTGCAAGGTAGGGCCCCCCCGCCCCCCCCCCCGCCCCCCCCCCCGCCCCCTGCGCCTCCTGCCCCAGTTTAACCAGCGCTCGTTCTCCTCCAGAAGTGGCCAAACTGGGAGCGAAGCTGATGCTGTGCCGGGCTGACGACATGGCGCTGGTGGAGGTGGGAGCTGGGGGGGGCCCAGGGGGTCTGGGTGGGATTGAGGGTGCGGGGAGAGCTGCGGGGGCCAAGGGGGCTCCGGGGGGGGTTGGGGGGCTGGTGGGGTCACCCCGATGCCCCCCGCAGGGCACCGCCCCCCCCAAGCAGCAGCTGGAGTTCATCACGGACCTGCTGGACGCGGCCCCCCCGCCGGGGGACGAGAGCGGGGGCTCCCTGGAGAGCAGGTAGGGACCCGGGTGTCCTCCCCTCGCCCCCCCCGGGGCCTTGGCCCCCACAGCAGGGACCCAGGCGCCCGATTCCCCCCCCCTCCAGGCACAGCGCCCTGCGACACACCTCCCGCTTCCTGCACGAGGTGCTGCAGACCCCTGAGGGGGTGGCGGCGCTGAACCCCCCGTCCCCCCCGCCGCTGCCCGCCCTCGACGCCCACGACAGCCCCTCGCCCAGGTGGGTGACTGACACCCCCCCCCCCCCCCGCCGCCACACACACACACCCCCCGTGGGGACACCCCGGTGTCCGCGCTGACCCCCCCACCCCCGCAGGACCCCCCCTCCCTCGGGGCCGGAGCTGGAGGCGACGCTGGCGGCGACGCGGCAGCACCTGGAGCGGCTGGAGGCGCAGGTGAGGCCGGGGGGGGCTCCGGGGAGGGGGCGCGGACCCCCGCTTCCCCACCCCGGGGTCCCTCCTGACGCTTCTCTCCCGCAGAACCCTGAGCTGGGGGGGGGCGCGGGCCCGGCCCCCCCCGTCCTGCCCGCCCTGGGGGTGGCGGCGCGCGACCTGGCCGCCCTGGCCACGGCGTTCGGGGCGTCGGAGCTGCGGGACCCCTGGGCTCAGATGGGGCTGGGGGCGCCCCCCGCCCTCGCCCCCTGCGGCCCCCTGGCCCCCCCCGTCTGCCAGCGCATGCGGCACCTCGTGCAGGTTGGGGGGGGGGGCAGTCCGGGGCGCCCCACGGGTACCGGGGTGGGGTGGGGGGTCCCTGAGCCCCGTGGGAGGGTGTTGGGGGGCGTTCTGAGCCCCATAGGGGATTTGGGGGGGTCCCTGGGCCCTATAGGGGGGGATTGGGGAGTCTCTGGGCCCTATAGGGGTTGTGGGGGGGTGTCCTGAGCCCCACAGGGGATTTGGGGGGGTCCCTGGGCCCTATAGAGGGGGATTTGGGGAGTCCTGAGGCCCCACTGGGAGGTTTTGGGGGGGCCCCTGTGCCCCACAGGGGACTGGGGAGGGGGGGCTCCCGGCAGCAGTTGGGCCCCACAGGAGGGTGTTGGGGGGTTTGGGGCTCCCTCTACCCCACGGTGGGGGGGGTGGGGGGGGGGTCCTGGGGCTGCTGGCACCCCACAGCCCCCCGCCCCCCCCCCAGACCCTGCGGACCGTGGCCCAGCTGGGCGAGACGGCGGCCGAGGTGACGCGACTGTCGGGGGGGGCCCCGCGCCGGGCGATGGGTGAGTGCGGGGGCACCCCAAAACCCCCCCACCCTCCCCGAGACACCCCCCTGGGAGCTCGCTGTGGGTTTTTTTTGGGGGGGGGGTCTGACACACACCCCCCCCCCCCCCTTCTCCCCGCAGAGACCCGGGTCACCGCCCTGCGGCAGCGCTTCGGGGACGTCCCCAGGGCCCCCCAGAAGTGACCCCCCCCCATCCCGCTGCTGGGGGGGGGGTTGGGGTGTCCCCCTCCCCCCCCACCTCTGGATTTTTTTTTGGGGGGGGGGTTAATAATCGGATTAAAGAGGGTGCTGTTAATTGCGGATAATTAAGGGGGGACAAGGCGCAGGACTCCGGGTGGCCCCCCGGGACCCCCCCCCGCCCCACGGCGGAGCCGTGGGGCGGGGGGGGGGGGTCCCGAGGGGCCTCCCGGGATCTATTTTGGGCGGGGGGGGGGGCGAGGGGGGGGCCGTCGCGTTTTCGGGCCCTATATGGAAGGAGCGTCAGGGTCGGGCCGTGTTTACACCGAACCCGCCGTGACTCAGCTCCGGGGGCCAAATTCCTGCCGGGGGGGAAGAAAACGGGGGGGGCTGACCCCAGGGTACCGCCCCCCCCCCCCCCCGCGGTGTCCGGGGGCTCCCCGCCCCCATCGCAGTGACGTCCCTGCCCCCCCCCCCCCCCCCAGATTCCTGCGGGGCTGAGATCATCGGGATGGAGCCAGACCGGCCCCCACCCCCCCCCGGGGCCCCCCAAAACCCTGAGGGGGGAAACACCCCCCCCCCAGGGCCCCCCCCCTGCAGCCCCGAAGCACACGGAGCCCTGTGCAGGCGTGTAACACGCGTGTGCGTGATGGGGCGCCCGCACAGGCGTGTAACACGTGTGTTTGCGTGTGTGGGAGCGATGTGGGACCCCTACAGGTGTGTAACACGTGTGTTTTCACATGTGGGAGGAGTGCGGCGCCCGCACAGGCGTGTAACACGCGTGTTTGCCTGTATGAGACCGGCCTGCGGCCGTGCGCAGGTGTGTGACATGTGGCAGTGAGACAGTGCCGCGTGCAGGCGTGTAACACACATGTTTGCCCATGTAGGAGGGATGTGGTGCCCACAGGCGTGTAACACGCGTGTTTGCGTATATAGGAGCAGTGCGATGCCCGCACAGGTGTGTAACACGCGTGTTTGTGTATATAGGAGCAGTGTGACGCCCACACAGGTGTGTAACACGCATGTTTGCGTGTCTGGAGCACGATGGCTGCCTGTGTGGGCATGTAACACGCGTGTTTTCCTGCGTGAGGTCAGCCTGCGGCTGTGTGCAGGCATATAACACGTATGTTCACCCGTGTGGGAGCAAGGGGGCCCCTGCACGGGCTCGTTACATGCGTGTTTGCGTGTGTGTGATGTGGCGCCCGTGCAGGCGTGTAACACACGTGTTGGCCCGTGTGGAAGCGACACGGCCCCGTGCCGGTGTGGAACACGCGTGTGCCAGGACCCGTGTGCGCACAGACGGCCCCGACCCCGGCTGCTGGGAAATGACCCCCCCCGTTACGCCCCCCCGTAAAGCCCCCTTGTAATGACCCCCCATATTGCCCCCCTGTAACGCCCCCCATAACGACCCCCCATAACGACCCCCCATAACGACCGCCTGTAACGCCCCCCCATAACGACCGCCTGTAACGCCCCCCCATAACGACCGCCTGTAACGACCCCCCGTAACGCCCCCCAGTAACGACCGCCTGTAACGCCCCCCAATAACGACCGCCTGTAACGCCCCCCAATAACGACCGCCTATAACGCCCCCCGTAACGCCCCCCAATAACGACCGCCTGTAACGCCCCCCAATAACGACCGCCTGTAACGCCCCCCAATAACGACCGTCTGTAACGCCCCCCAATAACGCCCCCCCGTAACGCCCCCCAATAACGACCGCCTGTAACGCCCCCCAATAACGACCGTCTGTAACGCCCCCCAATAACGCCCCCCCGTAACGCCCCCCCAATAACGACCGCCTGTAACGCCCCCCAATAACGACCCCCCGTAACGCCCCCCAATAACGACCGCCTGTAACGCCCCCCAATAACGACCGCCTGTAACGCCCCCCAATAACGACCGCCTGTAACGCCCCCCCAATAACGACCGCCTGTAACGCCCCCCAATAACGCCCCCCCGTAACGCCCCCCCGTAACGCCCCCCCCGTTATCGCCCGGCTGCAGCTGCTCCCGGCGCTGCCTCATTTCCTGACCCCAAGCGCCGGGAGGGGGCCGGGCCCTATAGAGCCCCCCCAGCGCCCTATAGGGCCCCCGCCCTGCCCTATGGGGCTCCGCCCCGCCCTATAGCGCCCCGGTTCCGCCCTTTGCTATGGGGCACCCAGAGCCCCTCTGCTGCCCCCCAGGGACCCCCTGGGCCCCCCATCCCCCATCGGGCCCCTCAGCCCCTTTGCTGCCTCGGGGGGCCCCTGTTCATAGGGGACCCAGAGCTCCCCTATAGATCGTCGGTGTCCGGCGGGTCCCATAGAGCCCCTGTTCTGCCCCACACCATCCCTATAGGTGCCTCTTTTCTGTAGAGCCCCTGTTCTGCCCCACAGCATCCCTATAGGTGCCTCTTTTCTATAGAGCCCCTGTTCTGCCCCACACCATCCCTATAGGTGCCTCTTTTCTGTAGAGCCCCTGTTCTGCCCCACAGCATCCCTATAGGTGCCTCTTTTCTATAGAGCCCCTGTTCTGCCCCACAGCATCCCTATAGGTCCCTCTTTTCTATAGAGCCCCTATACTGCCCCACAGCATCCCTATAGGTGCCTCTTTTCTATAGAGCCCCTATACAGCCCCACACCATCCCTATAGGTGCCTCTTTTCTATAGAGCCCCTATACAGCCCCACACCATCCCTATAGGTCCCTCTTTTCTATAGAGCCCCTATACTGCCCCACAGCATCCCTATAGGTGCCTCTTTTCTATAGAGCCCCTATACAGCCCCACACCATCCCTACAGGTGCCTCTTTTCTATAGAGCCCCTATACAGCCCCACACCATCCCTATAGGTCCCTCTTTTCTATAGAGCCCCTGTTCTGCCCCACAGCATCCCTATAGGTGCCTCTTTTCTGTAGAGCCCCTGTTCTGCCCCACAGCATCCCTATAGGTGCCTCTTTTCTATAGAGCCCCTGTTCTGCCCCACACCATCCCTATAGGTGCCTCTTTTCTATAGAGCCCCTGTTCTGCCCCACAGCATCCCTATAGGTGCCTCTTTTCTATAGAGCCCCTATACAGCCCCACAGCATCCCTATAGCTCCCTCTTTTCTATAGAGCCCCTGTTCTGCCCCACAGCATCCCTATAGGTGCCTCTTTTCTATAGAGCCCCTATACAGCCCCACAGCATCCCTATAGCTCCCTCTTTTCTATAGAGCCCCTGTTCTGCCCCACAGCATCCCTATAGGTGCCTCTTTTCTATAGAGCCCCTATACTGCCCCACAGCATCCCTATAGGTGCCTCTTTTCTATAGAGCCCCTATACTGCCCCACACCATCCCTATAGGTGCCTCTTTTCTATAGAGCCCCTATACTGCCCCACACCATCCCTATAGGTGCCTCTTTTCTGTAGAGCCCCTATACTGCCCCACACCATCCCTATAGGTGCCTCTTTTCTATAGAGCCCCTGTTCTGCCCCACAGCATCCCTATAGGTGCCTCTTTTCTATAGAGCCCCTGTTCTGCCCCACACCATCCCTATAGGTGCCTCTTTTCTATAGAGCCCCTGTTCTGCCCCACAGCATCGCTATAGGTCCCCTTTCCCCATAGGGCCCCATAGAGCCTCTGTAATGTCGCACAGCACCCCTATAGATCTCTGTTCTCTATAGAGCCCCTATGCAGCCCCATAGATCCCCTATAGGTCCCCTTTCCCCATAGGGCCCCACAGAGCCCCTATACAGCCCCATAGAGCCCCCATAGGTCCCCTTTCCCCACAGGCTCCCATAGACCCCCCATAGCACCCCTATACCCCCCCCGCCCCACGGCGCCCTATGGGGTCCCTCCAGGCCCCCCCCCGCCCCCCCCTCCTGCCGCCCCCCCCTCACCCCCCCCGCGTGGGGGCGGGGCTCCCGCCGCCCGTTACCAATTAAGGCTCCGCGCGCGCCGCGCGCCCCCCCGGTACCGGCCACCCCGGCGGCCGCGGCTGCACCGGCTGCTCCGGCACCGGCTGCTCCGGCCCCGGCTGCTGCGGCTGCTGCGGGCCCCCGGCAGAGCCCCCCGGCAGAGCCCCCCGGCAGAGCCCCCCGGTGAGCGCGGGGCTGCGCGAGGGGTTGGGGGCGCGAGGAGAAACCCCCCGGCGGGGGCTGCGGGACCCCGCTGGGGACGGAGCGGGGGGGGGGGGGCGGCGGCTCTGGGGGGGCCCTCGGGGGGTTCGTGAGGAGAAACCCCCCGAGTGGGGCCGGGGGACCCCCGGGAGGGTCTGGGGGGGCTCCTGGGAGGGGAGGAGGGGCGGGAGCCCTATGCGGGGGCTGGGGAGCCCCTGCGGGGTCCTCCTGGGGGATGCTGAGGGGAGACCCCCCGAGAGGGGAGGAGGGGCGGGAGCCCAATTTCGGGGTTCGGGGGGGGCTCTGGGGGGTGTCGTGAGCAGAAACCCCCGAGTGGGGCTGGGGGACCCCCGTGAGCGGAGCAGGGGGGGGACACGCCCCTTCTCGGGGGTCTGAGGACCCTTTTCGGGGCCGGGGGACCCCTCTTTGGGGGTGGGGTCCGGGGCACCCCCCTGCACCCCCCTTTGGGGATGGGGGTTCCGGGACCCTCGCGGGGTGTGTTAGGGTGTGCCAGGGCCCCCCCCCATGGCGGGGTGTCCCCGCGGGTGACAGCGGGGGGGGGCACGGCAGGGCGTGGCGTCCGGGGGGGGGCTCCCCCCAAAGTGGGGGTCCCGATTTGGGGGTTCAGGGGTGCAGCGAGCGCGTCCCCACTTGGGGGGAGTCCCCACGCCGGGGTGCGGCGGGGGGGGTGTCTCTGGGGGTCCCCTAGACCGGGGTACCCTGGGGTACTCTGGGGGTCCCCGCACGCGTCTGTCCCTGGGGGCGCAGCGGGGGGGTCTCTGGGGGTCCCTCACGCCTCTGTCCCCGGGGGCGCAGTGGCGGGGGGTCTCTGGGGTCCCCCCTGGGCACCCCGGGGTGTCCCTAAGCGGGGGCGCAGCGGGGGGGTCCCGGCGGTGCCGGTGGGGGGTGTCTCGTCCCCGGGCGCCCCCCCCGACGCCCCTCTCGCTCCCCGCAGGTCCCTCCCGCCCCCCCCCCCGGCGCAGGCGCGGCCCCGCCCCGCGCCCCCCCCCGCTATAGGGATGAGCGCGGCCGGGCGCGCCCGCGCGCAGGAGCCGGCCCGGGCCGAGGCGGACGGGGAGATGCCGGCGACCGAGAAGGACCTGGCGGAGGACGCGCCCTGGAAGCGGATCCAGCAGAACACGTTCACGCGCTGGTGCAACGAGCACCTCAAGTGCGTGCACAAGCGCGTGGGCAACCTGCAGACGGACCTGGGCGACGGGCTGCGGCTGATCGCGCTGCTCGAGGTGCTGAGCCAGAAGAAGATGGGCCGCAAGTACAACGCGCGCCCCACGTTCCGCCAGATGCAGCTCGAGAACGTCTCGGTGGCGCTGGAGTTCCTGGAGCGCGAGAACATCAAGCTGGTCTCCATCGGTGAGGGGGGGCGGCGCCGGGGGGGCGGGATGCTTTGGGGGGCCCCCCCCACCCCGCAGGAACGGGCTGGCCTTGGGGAGCGCCCCCCGTAATAACAGGCTGCGCTTAGGGGCCCCCCCCGGCATAACGGGCTGCCTTTGGGGGCCCCCCCCGGCATAATGGGCTGCTTTTGGGGGGCTCCCCCCACCCCCCTGGAACGGGCTGGCCTTGGGGAGCCCCCCCCGTAATAACAGGCTGCGCTTAGGGCCCCCCCCCGGCATAATGAGCTGCCTTTGCGGTGCCCCCCCCACCCCCCAGGAAAGGGCTGGCTTTGGGGAGCCCCCCCCCACAGTAACAGGCTACATTTAGACCCCCCCCGGCATAATGGGCTGCCTCTGGGGGCCCCCCCACCCCATAGTAATGGGCTGGCTTTGGGGGCCCCCCCGGCATAACGGGATGCTTTTGGGGGGCTCCCCCCACCCCACGAGAACGGGCTGGCTTGGGGGGGTCCCCACCCCCCAGGAAAGAGCTGGCTTTGGGGAGCCCCCCCCATAGTAACAGGCTGCACTTAGGGCCCCCCCCCGTTATAACGGGCTGCCTTCGGGGCTCCCCCCCGGCATAACGGGCTGCTTTTGGGGCCCCCCCAATGGGGCGCACCTGGAACCCCCTTCCCCGCAGCCCCCCCCCAGTAAAAGGCTGCTTTGGGGGAGCCCCCCCCGATCCCCCGTAGCCGTGGGATGCTTTGGGGACACCCCCCCCCGCAGCGCGATGCCTTTGAGACCCCCCAATCCCCCCTTTTGGGACCCCCCCCCCTCCCCGCGCCGTTTCGGGCGCCCCCGCAGCGGGGCCCCGCCCGAGCCCCAGATGGAGCCCCCCCGGAGGGCGCTGTGCAGACAGCCCCCCCCCCGGGCCCCCCCGGATCCCCCCTCACGGCCCCTCTCGGCCCCATAACAAAGGCGGGGGGGGCCGGGCCCGCTCCCCTCGCAGGAATGTGTGGGGGGGGGTCCCGCCGGGGGTGGGGCCGGGCCGGGGGGGGCCGCGGCCTCGCCCTGCGGCTCCCCACATCCTGCGGGCACGGATTGCGGCACCGCCCCCCCCGGGATCCCGCACCCCGCCGGGGGGGCCGGGGGGGACCCGCGGGGGGGACCCGTGCGGCCGCCGGGGGGGTCCTCGGGGGGGCGGGGGGCGGGGGCGGGGCCGCGGGGGGCGGGGCCTCGTGGCGCCCGAGCCCATATATGGCCAAAAAATGCTGGAGCGGGGGGTGGGGCCGGGGGCGGGGCCTGGGGCCCATCCCCCACCCCGCAGCGCCGCCCGCCCTGCCCCCCCCCCCCGCCCCCCCCCCCCCCCCCGCGGGCGGCGACCGGGGCCTGCGACGCCCCGAACCGCAGCGGGGAGTGGGACCCGCCCCGACACCCCCAAAGTGCCCACAGGGACCCACCCGACACCCCCAAAGCGTAACGGGGACCGGGACCCGCCCCGACACCCCCAAACTGCCCACAGGGACCCGCCCCGACACCCCCAAACCATAACGGGGACTGGGACCCGCCCTGACACCCCCAAACTGCCCACAGGGACCCGCCCCGACACCCCCAAACCATAACGGGGACTGGGACCCGCCCTGACACCTCCAAAGTGCCCACAGGGACCCCCCCGACACCCCCAAACCACCACCAGGGACCCAGATGTCCCCCCGCCCCCTCCATGTCCCCCTGTCCCCAGGGAGGATCCCCTGTGACTCTTGTCCCCTGTCCCCCACCCTGATGGGGACCCGGCACCCACCCCGACACCCCCAAACCCGTAACGGGGACTTGGGTGTCCCCTGGCACTCGTGTCCCCCATCCTGTGTCCCCCCGTGTCCCCCCACCCCTGATGAGGACCCAGGTGTCCCCTGGCACTCCTGTCCCCCATCCTGTGTTCCCCCATGTCCCCTTGTCCCTGATGGGCACCCAAGTGTCCCCTGGCACTCCTGTCCCCCATCCTGCCTCCCCCCGTGGGCACCCAGGCCTCCGGGCCCCCGCCGCCCCCCCGCGGTGACCCCCCGCCCCCCCGCAGACAGCAAGGCCATCGTGGACGGGAACCTGAAGCTGATCCTGGGGCTGATCTGGACGCTGATCCTGCACTACTCCATCTCCATGCCCATGTGGGACGAGGAGGACGAGGAGGAGGCCAAGCGCCAGACGCCCAAGCAGCGGCTGCTGGGCTGGATCCAGAACCGCCTGCCCCAGCTGCCCATCACCAACTTCAGCAAGGACTGGCAGAGCGGCCGCGCCCTGGGCGCCCTGGTCGACAGCTGCGCGCCCGGTGAGGGGCGGGGGGCGGCTGGGGGGGCCCTGGGGGAGCAAGAGGATGCAGAGGCGGCTCCAGGGGCACGTGGGGATGTGGGAGGTGACCCTGGGGGTGTCTGGGGGGGCCCTGGGGGCATCTGGGGGGGCCCTGGGGGAGCAAGAGGATGCAGAGGCGGCTCCAGGGGCACGTGGGGATGTGGGAGGTGACCCTGGGGGTGTCTGGGGGGGCCCTGGGGGCATCTGGGGGGGCCCTGGGGGAGCAAGAGGATGCAGAGGCGGCTCCAGGGGCACGTGGGAATGTGGGAGGTGACCCTGGGGGTATCTGGGGGGGCCCTGGGGGAGCAAGAGGATGCAGAGGCGACTCCAGGGGCACGTGGGGATGTGGGAGGTGACCCTGGGGGTGTCTGGGGGGGCCCTGGGGGCATCTGGGGGGGCCCTGGGGGAGCAAGAGGATGCAGAGGCGGCTCCAGGGGCACGTGGGAATGTGGGAGGTGACCCTGGGGGTGTCTGGGGGGGCCCTGGGGGCATCTGGGGGGGCCCTGGGGGAGCAAGAGGATGCAGAGGAGGCTCCAGGGGCACGTGGGGATGTGGGAGGTGACCCTGGGGGTGTCTGGGGATGCAGAGGGGGGCCCTGGGGGTGTCTGGGGGTGCAGGGGGTACCCTGGGGGTGCAGGGGGGGTTCTAGGGGAGTGAGAGGACACGGAGGTGGCCCTGGGGGTGTGTGGGGATGTGTGAGGTGGCCCCGGGGAACACAGGGATGCGTGGGTGCCTCTGGGAGTGCATGGGGACACAGGAAGGTGGCTCTAGGGGTGCGTGGGGACCTGAGGGGTGGCCCTGGGGGCTACAGGGACATGGGAGGTGGCCCTGGGGGTGTGTGGGGACACAGGGGGTGGCCCTGGGTGTTCCTGGGGACACAGGGGGTGGCTCTGGGGTTCCTGGGGACACGGGGTGGCCCTGGGGGTGTGCGGGGACACCTGAAGTGTCTCTGGGGGGGGCGCGTGGGGACGCGGGGGGTGGCCTGTGGTGCCGCGGTGACCCTGCGCCCCATCCCCGCAGGGCTGTGCCCCGACTGGGACTCGTGGGACCCCAGCAAGCCGGTGGACAACGCCCGGGAGGCCATGCAGCAGGCCGACGAGTGGCTGGGCATCCCCCAGGTGGGCAGGGGGCTGCGGGGGGGCGCCCCAGGGGGGCCGGGAGCGGCCCCGTGACCCCCCCGTGCCCTCCCCAGGTGATCACCCCCGAGGAGATCGTGGACCCCAACGTGGACGAGCACTCGGTCATGACCTACCTGTCGCAGTTCCCCAAGGCCAAGCTCAAGCCGGGGGCCCCCCTGCGCCCCAAACTGAACCCCAAGAAGGCCCGAGCCTACGGCCCCGGTGAGGGGGGGGGCTGTGGGACCCCCCTCCCCGCCTCCCCGCCCCTCTCTGCGCAGCACTGACGGGGGGGTGGGGGGGTCCCGCAGGCATCGAGCCGACGGGGAACATGGTGAAGCAACGGGCCGAGTTCACGGTGGAGACGATCAGCGCGGGGCAGGGGGACGTGCTGGTGTACGTGGAGGATCCCGCCGGGCACCGCGAGGAGGTGGGCAGGGGCCGGGGGGGCTGGGGGGGCCGGGCTGGGGGGACCGGGGGGCCGTGGAGGTTGGCTCAGGGCCTGGGGGTGCTGGGCGTGGCCAGTGGGTCCCGCGGGGCCACAGGGGGGTTCTGGGGGGGCCGCGGGGCTTTTGGGGGCCCCCCAGGGGGGTCTCACCACTCGGTGCCCCCCCTCCGCAGGCTAAAGTGGTGGCCAACAACGACAAGAACCGGACGTTCTCCGTCTCCTACGTCCCCAAAGTCACCGGCGTGCACAAGGTGGGGTCAGAGGGATGGGGGGGTCCTGAGGCGTTTTGGGGGGGTCCTGAGGCGTTTTGGGGCTCCTCCAGGGCGGTTTCGTCCCAGAGTGCTGCTTTGCTTTTCCTTCCGAGATCTGAGCAGAGAACTCTGAGCTCCTGGGGGGGTGTTGGGGGCCTCCAGTGAGGCATCACCCCCCTGACGCCCCCCCCCCCGCGTTTCGGGGTCCCCCCCCAGGTGACGGTGCTCTTTGCGGGGCAGCACATCGCCAAGAGCCCCTTCGAGGTGCAGGTGGGGCGGGCGGCGGGTGACGCCGGGCGGGTCTCGGCGCAGGGACCCGGCATCGAGCCCCTGGGCAACGTGGCCAACAAAAGCACCTACTTCGAGATCTTCACCGCCGGTGAGCCCGGGGGGGGCTCGGGGGGGCTCTGGGGGGTTGGGGGGGCTCGGGGGGGTCCTGGGGGTGGCGGGGGGCTGGAGGGAATGGGGCCCTGGGGGAGGGGGGGCACAGGGCTGTGGCATGGGGCAGGGCGGGTCGGGGGGGACGTGCCCCCCTCGGGCCGGGGCTCTGGCGGGGTGTGTGTGTCCCCCCCCCGTGACGCGGTGCCCCCCCCAGGCGCGGGGCCCGGCGAGGTGGACGTGGCCATCGTGGACCCCAGCGGGCGCCGGGGGACGGTGGAGCCGACGCTGGAGGCCCGCGGGGACGGCACCTACCGCTGCACCTACCGGCCCACGGCCGAGGGGCCCCACGCCGTGCACGTGGCCTTCGGGGGGGCCCCCATCCCCAAGAGCCCCTTCGGCGTCACCGTGGGGCAGGGTGAGCCCCGGGGGGCCGCCTGCCCCCCCCCCCCGCTGTGGGGGGCTCTGTCCTCCTGTCCCCCCCCAATCTCGGGGTCTCTGTCCTCTCCCCTCCAGACTCAGGGGTCTCTGTCCCCCCCCGCTGCTCAGGGGTCTCTGTCCCCCCCCAAATCTCGGGGTCTGTGTCCCCCCCAAATCTCAGGGTGTCTGTCCTCCACCCCCCAGCTTGGGGGTCTCTGTCCCCCCCCAAACCTCGGGGTCTCTGCGCTCTCCTCCCCTCCCAGCTGGGGGGGGTGTCTCTGTGCTTCTGCCCCCCAACTCAGACGGGGGGTGTCTCTGTGCTTCTGCCCCTCCCCGGGCCCTTGTGGGGGGGTCTCTGCCCCCTCCGTGGGGGGCCCGGGGCTGTCGCTGCCGGGGGGGTCTCGGCCCCCCGTGACTCCGCTCTGTCTCTCTCCGCCTGTCCTGCTCCTTCTGCCCGTCTGTCCGGGAAGCGCCGGCCGGGGTCCTCGCGGGTGACCCGCTGACGGTACGGGGGGGCGCAG
The DNA here is from genome assembly GCF_047716275.1 of Strix uralensis. Lineage (NCBI taxonomy): Eukaryota > Metazoa > Chordata > Aves > Strigiformes > Strigidae > Strix > Strix uralensis. The sequence goes on from NW_027436834.1 coordinate 24,924, forward strand.
GGGGGGCTCCCGGACACTTGGCTCCCTCCTTACCCCCCCCACGGTGCCCTTTGGGGGTGCCCCTCGGGGCGCCCCCGGACGCCTGGGTCCCTCCCCGCGGCACCTGCCCCAGGTGTGGGTTTGGGGGTCTCTCCCCCCCCCCCCCCCCCTCCCCACCGCCTGCCCGGGTCCTTTGGGGACCCCTCTCCCCACAGCGTGTGCCCCGATGGGGCTTTGGGGGTCCCCCCCGCACGCCCCCCCCACAGCGGCCCCCCCACATCGTGTGGGGCGCTGCCCCCCATCCCTCTTCCCCTGCAGCCCCTGCCCTCGGGGTGGCTTTTGGGGTCCCCCAAAACACGGGAATCATCCCCCCCCCCCCACCCCGTGTGTGCCCCCGGGAGGGTTTTGGGGGGTGCCTGGCTGGCGGGGCCCCCCCTGACCCCTCTCCCCACAGCCTGCAACCCCTCGGCGTGCCGCGCCGTGGGGCGGGGGCTGCAGCCCAAGGGGCTGCGCGTGAAGGAGACGGCGGATTTCAAGGTCTACACCAAGGGCGCCGGCAGCGGGGAGCTCAAGGTCACCGTCAAGGGCCCCAGTGAGTCCGGGGGGGGCTCCCCTCTTTTTGGGGGGTGGGGGGGGTCCTGGGGGGATTGGGAGCACCCTGAGGGGTCTGGGGGCCCTGGACACGGCCCTCGCCCCTTATTCAAGGGGATGTCGAGGTCCCCGTGGGGTTTGGGGAGGGGGGGGTGTCCCCGTGGGGTTTGGGGTGTCCCCGGGGTTTGGGGGCGCCCCCCTGACTCGTGCCCCGCAGAGGGGACGGAGGCGGTGAAGCAGAAGGACCTGGGGGACGGAGTCTTCGGCTTCGAGTATTTCCCCACCGCCCCGGGGACCTACACGGTGACGGTGACCTGGGGGGGGCAGCACATCCCCCGCAGGTGAGTGCTGGGGGGCACTGGGAGGGACTGGGGGGCACTGGGAGGGGGGCAGCGTGGCCCCCCCCAGCCCTGGAGCCAGCCACCATCGCGGGCGGCCGTCCCTGGGGCAGGGTGGGGGCTGTTTTGGGGTCGGGGCTGTTTTGGGGGGTCTTTTCGGGGTGCGGGTCATTTCGGGGGGGCTGTGGCCACAGCAGGGCCCTGCCCTGACCCCCCCGATTGTCCCCCCCAGCCCCTTCGAGGTGAAGGTGTCCCCCGAGAGCGGCAGCCAGAAGGTGCGGGCCTGGGGGCCCGGCCTGGAGGGGGGCGTGGTGGGCAAGTCGGCCGACTTCGTGGTGGAGGCCATCGGGGACGACGTGGGCACCCTCGGTGAGGGCCGGGGGGTTTGGGGGGGCCCTGGGGGGGGCGTGGGGCGCGTGGGGTCTTCCCGGGGACTTCGGGATGCCTTGGGGGGGGCTCTGGGGGGTTGGGAGGCACCTGGAGGGGCTTGGAGGGGGGGGATTTGGGGTCTCTGGGGGGGTGTATTGTGGAATCCTGGGGGGCTCCTGGAGTTTTGGGGTGTCCTGGGGGGCTTTGGGATCTCTCAGGGGTCCCTTGGGGGTTATATTGGGGGGGGGGGGTGTCTCTGAGGGGCCTCTGGGGCACTCCTGGGGATTTGGGGGTGTTTTGGGGGGCCTTTGGGGTCTCTGAGGGGCTCCAGGGCTCCTCCGAGGACTTTGGGGTGTTTTTGGGGGCCTTTGGGGTCTCCGCAGGCTCCGGCACATCCCAGCGACACCCAAGTGCCGACACACTCGGGGGCTGTTGCTCTCGGGGGCGCCCCGGGAGGGGTTTTGGGGCACCCCTGACCCCCCATTTCCCCCCCCCCCAGGTTTCTCGGTGGAGGGCCCCTCGCAGGCCAAGATCGAGTGCGACGACCGCGGCGACGGCTCCTGCGACGTGCGCTACTGGCCCCAGGAGCCGGGGGCTTACGCCGTGCACGTGCTCTGCGACAACGAGGACATCCGCCGCAGCCCCTTCATGGCCGACATCCGCCCCGCGCCCCGAGACTCCTTCCCCGAGAAGGTGGGGGATCCCCGCGGACCCCCCCGGCGCCCCCAATGCCCGGGGGATCCCCCGTAACCCCCCTGCTGCTGCTCCTCCTGCCCAGGTCAAAGCCCAGGGGCCGGGGCTGGAGAAGACGGGGGTGGCCATCAACAAACCCGCCGAGTTCACGGTGGACGCCAAGAACGGGGGGAAGGGACCCCTCAAAGTGCAGCTGCAGGTGAGGGGGGGCCGGGGGGGGTGGGTGGGGGGCACCGTCCTGGGTGGGGTGGGGCACAGGGTGGGTTTTGGGGGGTTACGTGGCTGTAGAAGGATTTGGGAGCCCAGGCACGGAGCGGGCAGCGCTGGGGGGTTTCGGGGGGATTTGGGGGTGCAGCCCCGGGTAGGGGGTGGCACAAGGTGGTTTTGGGGGGATTTTGGGAGGATTTGGGAGCCCCAGCACTGAGGGGGTGCAGGGCGGGATTTGGAGGTGCAGCTGGGGAGAAGAAGGGGGTGTCGGGGTGGGTTTTGGGGTGCTGACCCCCTCGTGCCCCCCCCAGGACGCGGAGGGGAACCCCGTGGACGTCTCAGTCAAGGACAACGGCAACGGCACCTACAGCTGCTCCTACGTCCCCAAGAAGCCCCTCAAGCACACGGCCATGGTGTCCTGGGGCGGCGTCAACATCCCCCAGAGCCCCTTCCGGGTGAGGGGGGGCCCCAAAACCTCCCTGGGGGGGTCCCCGGCTGCCGGGGGAGGCGTCAGGCCTGACCCCCTCCCCCCAAAACCCGCAGGTGGGCGTGGGGGCCGGCAGCCACCCCCACAAGGTCAAGGTCTACGGCCCCGGCGTGGCCAAGACGGGGCTCAAGGCCCACGAGCCCACCTACTTCACCGTGGACTGCGCCGAGGCCGGGCAGGGTGAGCCCCGGGGGGGCCCTGGGCGGCGGGGGGGGGTTATGGGGTGCTGACACCCCCCTCCCCGCCCCAGGGGACGTGAGCATTGGGATCAAGTGCGCCCCGGGGGTGGTGGGCCCGGCCGAGGCCGACATCGACTTCGACATCATCCGCAACGACAACGACACCTTCACCGTGCGCTACACGCCCCGCGGCCCCGGCGCCTACACCATCATGGTGCTCTTCGCCGACCAGGTGGGCCCGGGGGGTCTGCGGGGCCCCGCCGGGGGGTTGGGGGTGCAGAGGGCGCTGACAGGGGGGGTCTCTCCCCACAGGCCACCCCCACCAGCCCCATCCGCATCAAGGTGGACCCCGCGCACGACGCCAGCAAGGTGAAGGCCGAGGGACCCGGCCTCAGCCGCTCGGGTGAGTCGTAGCGGGCAGGAGGGTCCCGGGGGGGCCCCCCGGGGATGTGGGGACCCCCCCTGACCCCCCACCACATCCTCCCCCCCTCAGGCGTGGAGCTGGGGAAACCCACCCACTTCACGGTCAACGCCAAGGCGGGGGGCCGGGCCCCCCTGGACGTGCAGGTGACGGGGCCCGGCAAGGGTGAGGCCGTGCGGGACCTGGAGGTGATCGACCACCACGATGGCACCCACACCGTCACCTACACCCCCCTGCAGCAGGTACGGGGGGGCACCCCAGAACACCCCTCTCCCCACCAGGGCCACCCCAAAAACCTGCTCTCCGTAACCGAAATGCCCCTTCTTCTTGTAACACCTCAGCCCCCCCCTCCCACCCCCAACCGCCCCTGTGCAGCGTGGGGGGGGCTGAGACCCCCCCAACGTTGGCGTGGGGCCCCCCCACAGCCACCCCCTCTCCCCCTCCCCAGGGTAATCTGGGGGTGGCGGTGACCTACGGGGGCGACCACATCCCCAAGAGCCCCTTCGCTGTGGGGGTGGCCCCCAGCCTCGACCTGGGCAAGATCAAGATCTCCGGCCTGGACGACAGTACGGGGGGGCCGGGGGGGCACTGGGAACCCCTCTTGGGGGGGTTTGGGGACTGCTGGGGACAATTTGGGGGGACCCCCTTTGAGGGGGGGTGGTGGTGTCCTACAGGGGTGGGGGCAATTCGGGGACCCCATGGGGGGGCAGATTGGGAAGTGGGGGGGGCAATGGGGGGGTGCTGCTTGGGGGTGGGGGTTTGGGGGGTTCCCTGCCCAGGGGGGGTTTGGGGTGTCTGTTTTGGGGGGGCGCCTCTGCCAGGGGCAGCCCCGTTTTGGGGTGCAGCCCCTGCAGGGTGCGGGTGTCCCCGCAGAGCTGGAGGCGGGGAAGGACCAGGAGTTCACGGTGAAGTCCAAGGGCGCCGGGGGCCAGGGCAAGGTGGGGGCCAAGATCACGGGCCCCTCGCGGAAGGCGGTTCCCTGCACCGTGGAGCCGGGGCTGAGCCCCGACAACAGCCTCGTGCGCTTCATCCCCCGCGAGGAGGGGCCCTACCAGGTGGAGGTCACCTACGACGGCGTCCCCGTCCCCGGCAGCCCCTTCCCCGTCGAGGCCGTGCCCCCCACCGACCCCTCCAAGGTGCGTCCGCCCCGGGGGGGGGATCGGGGTCCCCAGGAACGGGGTGTCCCTGCTAACGGGGGTCCCCAAGGGTGGGTCTGGGGTCCCCCGGGACTGGGGGAGGCCCAGCGGAGCGTGTCCCCGGTGAGGGGGGTCCCCAGTAAGAGCCGGGACCGGGGAGCCCCCAGCACCCCGTCTCCCCTCTAAGGGGGGTCCCCGAGGTCGGGGGGGCTCCCCGGCACCCCAACGCGCCCCCCCCTCTCCCGCAGGTGCGCGCCTTCGGGCCGGGGCTGCAGGGGGGCCTGGCGGGGGCGCCGGCCCCCTTCACCATCGACACCAAGGGCGCGGGCACGGGGGGGCTGGGGCTGACGGTGGAGGGGCCCTGCGAGGCCAAGATCGAGTGTCTGGACAACGGCGACGGCACCTGCTCCGTGTCCTACCTGCCCACCGAGCCCGGCGACTACAACATCAACATCCTCTTCGCCGGCGCCCACGTGCCGGGGTCCCCCTTCCGCGCCCCCGTCCGAGCCCCCTTCGACGCCTCCAAGGTGACGTGCTCGGGGCCGGGGCTGGAGGGGGCCACGGCCGGGCAACCGGGCCACTTCCGCGTGGACTGCAGCCGCGCCGGCACGGCCGAGCTGACCATCGGCATCGCCTCGGAGGCGGGCGCCCGCGCCGAGGTGCGGGTGGAGGACAACGGCGACGGCACCTACACCATCGCCTACACCCCGCTGAGCCCCGGCGTCTACACCATCACCGTGGAGTACGGCGGGCAGCCCGTGCCCCACTTCCCCAGCAAGGTGCGGGTGGAACCCGCCGTCGACACCGCCGGCGTCAAGGTCTACGGGCCCGGCGTGGAGGGCAAGGGTGAGCGCGGGGCGGCGGGACGCGGGGGCCGGGGGACGCGGGGGCCGCCGCCTGACCCCCCCCTCCCCCCGCCGTCCCCCCTCTGCCAGGCGTGTTCAGGGAGGCGGTGACGGAGTTTGACGTGGACGCCCGGGCGCTGAGCAAAGCCGGGGGTCCCCACGTGAAGACGCTCGTGTCCAACCCCTCGGGAACGTCACCGAGACCTTCGTGGAGGACCGGGGCGACGGCACCTACCACGTGGAGTACACGCCCTACGAGGAGGGTGAGCGCGGGCGGCGCGGGAGGAGGGGGGGATGCAGCGCCCACAGCCTGGGGGTGACGTTTGTGTGTCCCCCCCGTCCCTCCCCCCCCAGGCCTGCACACGGTGGAGGTGAGCTACGGCGGCAGCCCGGTGCCGCACAGCCCCTTCCGCGTGCCCGTCACCGAGGGCTGCGACCCGGCGCGCGTCCGCGTGCACGGCCCCGGCATCCAGAGCGGCACCACCAACCAGCCCAACAAGTTCACCGTGGAGACGCGGTGAGGGCCCGGCGCCCCCCGCCCGCACCCCAGCTCTGCTCCCAGCCCCCCTGACCCCCCTCTGGGTGCCCCACTCTGCCCCTGGGAGCCTTAAACCCCCCTCCCCAGCCCGAATCCTTCTCCTGCTGGCCCCCTAAACCCCTCTCCCTGGTGCCCCCTAAACCCCTCCCGTACCCCAAACCCTCCCTGTACCCCAAATTTTTTCCTACTCGAGTCTTTCTCTTCCTTGTTCCCCCCAAAACATCCCCGTATCCGAAACACTCCTCCCAGAGCCCCTGAGCTCCCCCCCCTCGCTACCACCAAGCCCCTCCCAGGGCCAGGGGGGGTTTGGGGTGCCCCACCTGACCCCCCCCCCCTTTCCCCCCCACCCCAGGGGTGCCGGCACAGGGGGCCTGGGCCTGGCGGTGGAGGGTCCGTCGGAGGCCAAGATGTCCTGCACCGACAACAAGGACGGGAGCTGCTCGGTGGAGTACGTCCCCTACGAGCCGGGCACCTACAGCCTCAACGTCACCTACGGCGGCCACCAGGTCCCTGGTGAGTGGCCAGGGGGGTCCCGGGGTGGGGGCACTGGGGGTCGCGTCACCCCCCCGACCCTCCCCGCTCACCCGCCCCCCGTCCCCTCCAGGGAGCCCCTTCAAGGTGCCGGTGACGGACGTGGTGGACTCGTCCAAGGTGAAGTGCGCGGGGCCGGGGCTGACGCCAGGCGTCGTGCGAGCCAACGTGCCCCAGACCTTCACCGTGGACACCAGCAAGGCCGGCGTCGCCCCCCTGGACGTGAAGGTTCAGGGCCCCAAAGGTCAGCGGCGGGAGGTGGGGGGTACAGGGGGCTCGGGGTACCCCCGCTTCGGGGCTGGGGGGCCTTTGGGGTACCCTCGATCCAGGGCAGACGGGGGCACCCCTGGGGGATCTTGGGGTGCCCTGTGGGGCCTCAAGGCACCCCTGGGAGGTCTTGGGGTGCCCAGTGGGATGTTACAGGGGCTCTCGGGGTGCCCCAGGGGTCCCGTGGGACATTACGGGGAGCCTTGGGGCGCTCTGTGGGATGTCACAGGGACGTGGGGGCCCCTCAGGATTCTCCAGGGGGTCTGGGCGTTCTCGGGGCACCCCGTGGGTGCGCTGAGAGGTCTCGGGGTGCCCTGACGCCCCCCCTCACCCCCACCCGCAGGCGTGGTGGAGCCCGTGGACGTGTCGGACAACGGGGACGGGACTCAGCGCGTCAGCTACGTCCCCTCCCGCGAGGGGCCCTACAGCATCTCGGTGCGCTACGGCGACGAGGAGGTGCCCCGCAGGTGAGGCTGGGGGGGCCTGGGGGGGGCCGGGGCGGGTTTGGGGGGCACCCATCTGACCCCTCCCATCTCCCACAGCCCCTTCAAGGTGAAGGCGCTGCCCACACACGACGCCAGCAAGGTGAAGGCGAGCGGCCCCGGGCTGAACACGACGGGCGTCCCGGCCAGCCTGCCCGTGGAGTTCACCATCGACGCCAAGGACGCGGGCGAGGGGCTCTTGGCCGTCCAGATCACGGTGGGCGCGCGGGACGGGGGGGTCGGCGGCGCCGGGGGGTGCGGCGGCGGCTCAGCGACCTCCCCCCCGCGTCCCCTCCCCAGGACCCCGAGGGCAAACCCAAGAAGGCGACGATCCGCGACAACCAGGACGGCACCTACACGGTGTCGTACGTGCCCGACATGACGGGGCGCTACACCATCCTCATCAAGTACGGCGGCGACGAGATCCCCTACTCGCCCTACCGCATCCGCGCCGTGCCCGCCGGCGACGCCAGCAAGTGCACGGTCACCGGTGAGCGCGGGGGGGGCGCGGGGCGGGGGGCGGGGGGGCACCCGCCAGCTGCTTCCAGCCGAATCACCGCTGGGATGGGGTGGGGGGGGGGTGGGGGGGACAAACGGGCCCCGGGGGAGGGTGGGGGGCGCGGGGGGGCCTCGCCACCTGTGTCTCACTGGATTTCTTGCTTCTCTGCCCACCCCACGTCCCCCCCCCCACGCCCCCCCACCCCCCCCCACCCTCTCTGCCCCACGCTCTAGTCTCCATCGGAGGTCACGGCTTAGGTAAGCTCACGGCTTGGCTCGCTTGGCGTCGGGGCGCATGCGTCACCCCCCCTGCACCCCGGAGTGACCCCCCCACACCCCCCGCGGGGCCAGGCGCTCGTCTGGGGGCACCCCACCTTCTCCTTTAGATTGTGGAGGGCTTCCCCCTGCCTCTAACCATGAGGGGCCCCCCCAAACCTCATTTAACGATGAGGGGTCTCCCCAGACCACACTTAGTATCTGGGGACCCCCCCAGCACCATTTAATGCTCAGGATTCTCTTGGGGGGGTGCAGACCCTGTTCAACACAGGGGGACCCCCCAGTTCTACTTGCTCTTGGGGGTCCCCCTCAGTCCGATACCAGGGTCCCGTGTTAATTGTGGGGCACCCCCCAACCTCACTACAGAGGGGGGACGGTGGGGGCCCCCTCGTGCCTGAGATCGTGTTGTGGGGGTCCCTGTTGCAGTTGGGGGCCCCCCATGGGGCAGAGGAGTGGGGGGGGGGGGGGGGCTGTGCCTCCGTAACACCCGATCGCCCCCTCCCCGCGGCGTGACACGAGTCCCCCTGCCCTCAGCCTGCCGGGGGGGGCTTGGGTTCCCCCCCAGGCTTTGGGGGGGGTCCTTGGGGTGTCGCAGGCGCCCCCCGGGGCGGGCAGTCACCCCCCGTCCCCGGCAGGAGCGGGCATCGGCCCCACCATCCAGATCGGGGAGGAGACGGTGATCACGGTGGACGCCAAAGCGGCCGGCAAGGGCAAGGTGACCTGCACCGTGTGCACGCCCGACGGCTCCGAGGTGGACGTGGACGTGGTGGAAAACGCCGACGGCACCTTCGACATCTTCTACACGGCCCCGCAGCCCGGCAAGTACGTCATCTGCGTGCGCTTCGGCGGCGAGCACATCCCCAACAGCCCCTTCCAGGTCATGGTGAGTGCGGCGCGGGGGGCGCGCGGGGGATGTGTGCGAGGTGGGGAGCAGCACAGGCAGCGTGTGAGCAGCGTGCAAGGAGCGTGCGAGGCGGGCGGTGTGCGAGGTGAGGAGCGTGCGGGGAGCGTGCGGGCAGCAGGCAGGCGAGGTGCCAAGCAGGCAGCGTGCCAGGCAGGCGTGATAAGGGGTGCAGGCAGGGTGCCGGGTGTGTGGGCAGCACGCGGGGAGGGGGCGGAAGGGGGGACGCGCTAATTAATGGGCTCCGCTAACGAGCTCGTTTGCGCAGGCGACTGACCGCCCGCTGCTGGGGGTGAACGGGCTGGACATGGCCGGGCTGCGCCCCTTCGACCTCGTCATCCCCTTCACCATCAAGAAGGGCGAGATCACGGGTGAGGGGGGGGGGCAGGCGCCCCAAAACGTGCCCCGGGGGGGTCCCAACACCCCCTGCGTTGTCCTGGGGGGGTCCCCAAAGTTCTCTCAGGGGTGGGGGGTGGGTGACCAAAACAACTCCCCAGGGAGTCCCCAAGGTCTGCGGGGGGTCCCCGGGCCTCCCTTGAGCCCTTTGGGGGGGTCTGTGGAACCTGCTTGGGGGGTCCCCGAGGTGTGGGGGGCCCCTAAACGCCCTCACGTCCTCCTGGGGGGTCCCTAAACCCCCTCACATCCTCCCCGGGCATCCCCAAGGCAGCCGGTGTCCTCCTGCGGGCGGGGGGTGTCCCCAAGACAACTGAGATGCTGCCGGGGGGTCCCCGAGGCAGCCGGTGCCCTTGCAGGGGGTCCCCAGCCCCCTCCCGGGGGCACCCCCGGCAGGCAGCGCCCCCTGACCCCCCCGGCCCCCCAGGGGAGGTGCGGATGCCCTCGGGGAAGGTGGCCAAGCCCGACATCACCGACAACAAGGACGGGACGGTGACCGTGCGCTTCGCCCCCACCGAGGCCGGCCTGCACGAGATGGACATCCGCTACGAGAACATGCACATCCCAGGTGGGGGCGCGGGGGGGCCCTCAGGACACCCCCCCCGCCACCGCGTCTCCCTCGCGCCCCCCCGACACCCCCGTTTTGGGTTTTTCCACCCCCAGGCAGCCCCCTGCAGTTCTACGTGGATTACGTGAACAGCGGCCACGTCACGGCCTACGGCCCCGGCCTCATCCACGGCACCGTCAACAAACCGGCCGCCTTCACCGTCAACACCAAGGACGCCGGCGAGGGTGAGCGGCGGGGGGGGTCAGCCGGGCGCCCCGGCAGGCGCAGGGCCCCCCCTGAACCCTGCGTCGTGTCCCCCCCGCTCCAGGAGGGCTGTCGCTGGCCGTGGAGGGTCCCTCCAAGGCGGAGATCAGCTGCACCGACAACCAGGACGGGACGTGCAGCGTCTCGTACCTGCCGGTGCTGCCGGGCGACTACAGCATCGTGGTGAAGTACAACGAGAAGCACATCGCGGGGAGCCCCTTCACCGCCCGCATCACTGGTGCGCGCGCGCTGCTCGGGGGGGGGCCCGGGGGGGGGTTTGGGGCATCTCCCCGCTGACCCCTCCCCGCAGGTGACGACAGCCTGCGCCTGTCCCACCTGAAGGTGGGCGCCTCGGCCGACATCCCCCTGGACATCGGCGAGACCGACCTGAGCCAGCTGACGGCCACTGTCACCGCCCCCTCGGGCCGCAAGGAGCCCTGTCAGCTCAAACGGCTCCGCAACGGCCACGTCGGTGAGGGGGGGGCACCGGGGGGGACACGGGGACGTGGGGACATGGGGACGTGGGGACGCGGCACCCCAACGCCTCCCTGTGCTCCAGCGACTGCAGCCGAGGGAGGGGACGGGGGGACACGGAGGGGATGTAGGGGAGGAGGGACACGGAGGGGACAGGGAGAGGGGACACAGGGCTGTGGGGACACGGGGGGGACAGGAGGGGGGACAGAGGGCTGTGGGGACAGGGAGGGGGGACACAGGGCTGTGGGGATGCGAAAAGGGGGACATGGGGTTGTAGGGACATGGAGGGGGGACACAGGGGGGATCTAGGGCTGTGGGGACATGAAAGGGGGGACAGGGAGGGGGACTCAGGGCTGTAGAGACGGGGGGGGGACACGGGGCCTCAGGGACACAGGGACTCGGTCACCGTCCCCTCGCTGTTGGGGCACAGAGAGCGTGGCCAGCTCGAACAGCTCCGTGGTCTGTCCTGATGTCCCCGTGTCCCCCCCTGTGTCCCTGTACCCTGATGTCCATGTCCCTGTGCCGTGTCCCCCCCCAGTGTCCCCATACCCTGATGTCCGTGTCCCTGTGCCGTGTCCCCCCCCAGTGTCCCCATACCCTGATGTCCGTGTCCCTGTGCCATGTCCCCCTCATGTCCCCATACCCTCATGTCCATGTCCCTGGGCCGTGTCCCCCCCGCGTCCCCGCGCTGAGGCCGGTGTCCCCCTCCCCGCAGGCATCTCCTTCGTGCCGCAGGAGGTGGGGGAGCACCTGGTGCACATCTCGCGGGGGGGGCAGCCCCTGGCCCGCAGCCCCGTCTCGGTCACCATCAGCCAGGCGGAGCTGGGGGACGCCAGTCGCGTGCGGGTGGCGGGGCCCGGCCTGCGCGAGGGACGCACCTTCGAGCCCGCGCACTTCACCATCGACACCCGCGACGCCGGTACGGGGCTGGGGGGGCGCGGGGGGGCGCGGGGGGGACGCGCGGGGTCCCTGCTGACGGCCCCCCCCTCCCCTCCCCTCCCCTCCCCAGGCTACGGGGGGCTGAGCCTCTCCATCGAGGGCCCCAGCAAGGTGGACATCACCACCGAGGAGCTGGAGGACGGCACCTGCCGCGTCTCCTACTGCCCCACCGAGCCCGGCAACTACATCATCTCCGTCAAGTTCGGCGACCAGCACGTCCCCGGTGCGCCCGGGGGGGAACTGGGGGGCACTGGGGGTGTAACAGGGAGGAGTGGGGGTTACTGGGAGGGTGCTGTGGGGTGATTTGGTCACTGGGAAAGAGTTTGGGTTACTGGGGGGGATCAAGGGACACTCGAGGGCGTACTGGGGGAAGCGGGAGTGACTGGGAGAGCTAGAGTGGGGTCCTGGGGTTACTGGGGGCACTGGGAGGGCGTCCTGGGGGAAGTGGGAGTGACTGGGAGAACTAGAGTGGGGTCCTGGGGTTACTGGGGGCACTGGGAGGGCATCCTGGGGGAAGTGGGAGTGACTGGGAGAACTAGAGTGGGGTTCTGGGGTTACGGAGGAGGGTGTGGGGGTGCAGAGAGACCAGGAGAGGGCTGGAGGGGTTTGGGGGGGCCCGATGTGACCCCCCCTGCCCCCCCCAGGGAGCCCCTTCTCGGTGAAGGTGACGGGCGAGGGGCGGGTGAAGGAGAGCATCACGCGCCGGCGCCGCGCCCCCCCCGAGGCCAGCGTGGGCACCGCCTGCGACCTCAGCCTCAAGATGCCGGGTGAGGGGCCTGGGGGGGCCCGGGGGGGACCCCGAGTGGCCCTGGGGGGTGCTGAGTATCCCTGGGGGTTTCCAGGGGGTCCCCAAGTATCCCTGGGGGGTCCCAGTGGCCTCTAAGTGTCCCTGAGTGTCCCAGGGGGCCTCTAAGTGTCCCTGAGTGTCCCTGGGGGGTGCCAGTGGCCTCTAAGGGTCCCCAAGTGTCCCTGGGGTGGTTCCTGATGGTCTCAGGAGGCTGCTGGGGACCCCGAGGACCTGTGGGGGTGGGAAAGGGTCTGTGGGCTCCCCTGGGACACCCCAAGAACCCTTCAGAGGGTCCCAAGTGCAGACGGGGGGTGGCAGGGCCTGGCTGGGGGTCCCCAGAAACCCCCGGGGGCACCCCAGAGCTAGAGGGACCCCAAGGACCCACGGGGGACGCACGGAGGGTCCCCGGGGCGCTGCAGGGGGTCCCGGGGCAGCCCCAGCCCCCCCCCCGTGACCCCCCCATGCCCGTTGTCCGGCAGAGCTGAGCGCCCACGAGGTGACGGCGGTGGTGACGGGTCCCTCGGGGCAGGCGGTGGCCGCGCAGGTGCTGGAGGGCGAGGGCGGCGCTTACAGCATCCGCTTCGTCCCCGCCGAGACCGGCGTCCACTCGGTCAGCGTCAAGGACCGGGGGCAGCACGTCCCGGCAGCCCCTTCCAGTTCACCGTGGGGCCCCTGGGCGAGGGCCGGCGCCCACAAGGTCCGTGCCGGGGGGCCGGGGCTCGAGCGGGCGAGGCCGGTGTGCCAGGTGAGCGGGGGCACCCCAAAACCTGCCCGCGCCCCCCCGGGGCTCCGCTGTGCGCGCGGAACCACCCCGACCCCCTTGGGGGGCCCCTACATGTGTGCCCACCCCTGCTGGGGCACCCCAGCCTGCTCCAGGCTCCCCAAACCTCACCCAGGGCTCCCCAAACCCAGGCGGGGATGTTGAACCTGCCTGGGGGGCACCCCAAAAGCCCACTCGGGGCTCCCCACCCCACTTTGGGACCTGTCTGCGGCTCCTGAGTCTGCACAAGAGTCTCGTCCTTCATGGGGTTCCCAAATCCCATAGGAGACTCCCCAAATCCCTCAGGGCTCCCCAAAATCCATATAGGGCTCCCCAGAACACTGGGGGGGTCCCTAAATCCCATCAGCGGCTCCTCAAATCCATCTAGGGCTCCCCAAAACCCATGGGGGAGTCCCAGAACCTGGGGGGGTCCCCAAATCCATCTATGGCTCCCCAAAATCCATCAGAGGCTCCTCAAATCCATCTAGGGCTCCCCAAAACCCAGGGGGGAGCCCCCAGATCCCATCAGGGGCTCCCCAAAGTCTATGGGGGGCTCCCCAAAACCTGCTGGAGGTCCCCTGGCTCCATCCTGGGCTCCTGAACTTGCCCCAGATCCCTCAGAGTGGCCCAGCTGGGGAGGAGCCGGGGGGCTGCCCCCAGATGGGGTGTGATGGGGGTGGGGGGGGTCACGGCTCTGGGGGGGCCCCTGACGCCCCTTCCCGCTGCCCCCCCCAGCCGAATTCAGCATCTGGACGCGGGAGGCGGGCGCCGGGGGCCTCTCCATCGCCGTGGAGGGGCCCAGCAAAGCCGAGATCGCCTTCGAGGACCGCAAGGACGGATCCTGCGGCGTCTCCTACGTCGTCCAGGAGCCCGGTACGGGGCCGGGGAGGGGGGGGCGGGCCGGGGAGAGACGGGGACCCCCCCTCGCTGACGCCGTCCCCGCTCCCCACAGGCGACTACGAGGTGTCGGTGAAGTTCAACGAGGAGCACATCCCCGAGAGCCCCTTCGTGGTGACGGCGGCCGCCCCCTGCGACGCCGCCCGCCGCCTCACTGTTTCTAGCCTTCAGGTGAGGCACCGGGAGAAACCCCCCCCTCGCACCCCCCGGCTGGGCTCGGGCCCGGGGCCACGCGCAGGGAGGGGGGCGGCGGGGCCCCGCGGGCTCCGGGGCGTCTGTAGGGGCAGGGCAGCTCCAGGGGGGTTCAGGGGGGTTTTGGGGTGTCTGTGTAGGGTCAGCGTAGCCCCAGGGGGGGGTTTGGGGTGTCTGTGTAGGGTCAGCGTAGCTCCAGGGGGGTTCAGGGGGGTTTTGGGGTGTCTGTGTAGGGTCAGCGTAGCCCCAGGGGGGGTTTTGGGGTGTCTGTGTAGGTCAGCGTAGCTCCAGGGGGGTTCAGGGGGTTTTGGGTGTCTGTGTAGGGTCAGCGTAGCCCCAGGGGGGGGTTGGGGTGTCTGTGTAGGGTCAGTGTAGCTCTAGGAGGGATTTATTGGGGTTTCGGGGTGTCTGTAGGGGCCATGAACCCCCAGGCAGCTTTATTGGGTTTTTTGGGGTGTTTAGGGGGATTCGTAGCTTTTGGGGGACTTTAATAGTGTTTTGGGGGTGTTCGGGGGGCTGGTCTGCGAGAGCTGCAGTGACATTTGGGGTGCCCAGGGGCTCTGCAGTCAGTTTGGGGGGGGTCTGTAGCCGCAGGGTTTTGGGGTGCCCAGGGGCTCTGCAGTCAGTTTGGGGGGGTCTGTAGCCGCAGGGTTTTGGGGTCCCTGCGCTGGCCCCGCAGCCCGAGCGTCCCCCCAGCCGTCGCGGGGTCCCGGGGGTCTTCTCTCGTGTCTCTTTTAAAGGCTATTAACAGCCCCCGCTCGCCCCCCACCCCGCTCGGGGGGCGACCCTGGGGCCCGGAGGGGCCTTAGCGGGAGAGAACGGCCCCCCAAGACCCCCCCAGCACCCCCAAACCCCTCCCGGGGCCCCCCGTTCTCTCCGTTAAGCTCTCCGGCCCCACAAGTAAGTGGGGCACAGGGTGGGGCTGCCTTGACACCCCAAATCCCTCCCCGCCTCCTGGGGAGACCCAAAGGGAGTGGGGGGGCTTTTCCCAGCACCCCCAAACCCCTCCCTGCCTTTAGGGGACCCCTGAAACCGGGGTGCAGTGTAAAACCTTCCCAAAGCAGAGGGTTTGGGGTGGGGCTCCCCCCCCACCTCATTATTCTGGGGTTCGGGTCTCTCCGGGGTCGGTCAGGGTCGGGATTTCCCCCTCCCCGGTGGGGATCTTGGGGTGCAGATCCCTCCCGGTGGTCTTTTGGGGTGCAGGGCCCCCTCCCGGGGGTCTCTGGGGTGAGGACTGGGGGGTGTTCCTCCCCGGGGTTACTGGGTTTTGGGGGTGTCAATCCCCCTGAGGTTTCTTTGGGGTGTTGATACCCCCCTGGTTTTGGGGGGGGGTCAGGATTCAGAGGTGTTAATCACCCCTGGGGTGTTTTGGGGTCTTACCCCCCCATTTTTGGGGGGGCAGGAGGATTTGGGGTGTTACCCTTCTGGATTTTTTGGGGAAGAGGATTTGGGGGTCTTATTCCCCTAATTTTGGGGGGGTTGAAGATTTGGGGGTGTTATCCCCCCCTGTTTTGGGGGGCTGAGGATCTGGGGACATTATCCTGGGGAAGAGGATTTGGGGGTCTTATTCCCCTAATTTTGGGGGGGGTTGAAGATTTGGGGGTGTTATCCCCCCCTGTTTTTGGGGGGGCTGAGGATCTGGGGACATTATCCCCCCTGGTTTTTGGGGGTGTCACCCCCCAGTTTTTGGGGGGTGCTGAGGATTTGGTGGCATTAAGCCCAAGTTTGGGGCTGCTGGTGCCCCCGGTGGGGGGGTTCTGAGGGTGAGGGGCCGGCGCTGGGTTCTCGCCTTCCATGGGGCTCCCCCCCCCCGGTTTGGGGGTGTCCCCCCCCCTCGCTGACGGTCTCTGCCCCCCAGGAGTCGGGGCTCAAGGTGCACCAACCGGCCTCCTTCGCCGTCAGCCTCAACGGGGCCAAGGGGGTGCTGGACGCCAAGGTGCACAGTCCCTCAGGGGCCCTGGAGGAGTGTCACATCACCGAGGTCACCGAAGGTGAGGGCACCCCAAAATGTGCCCCCCCGGGGACCCCCCCCCCTCCCCCCGAAACCTGCTGCCTCCCCCCAGGCCCCCACCGTCAGCTCAGTCCGGCTGGGGGGGGGGGTCACCGCCCCTGCAGGGCTTGGGGAAAGGGGTTGGGTTCACACCCTGCCCCCCCCGCTTTAGGGGAGGATTTTTGGGGTCCCCCCCCTTGGGGGAGCCTCCCCCTCACTCTGGGGGGCTCCCTCTGGCCCCGTTTTGGGGTCCCGGGGGGGCTGCAGGGGCCACCCCTCGGCCCCTTTGTGTGACCCCACCAGGTCCCTTTCAGGGCCCCCCTTCCCCCCCTGTATTTGGGGGTGCTGGGGGGGCCCTTGGGGGGGATCCTGGGAGGGGCCATGACGCACAAGGTAGGTTTTTGGGGGTTTTGGGGGGCTCAGAGGGATCTGGGGGGGTTTGGGGGGGCTCTGGGAGCCCTGGGGGGGGTCATGTAGCCCCCGTGAGGGCTTTGGGGGCCCTGTGGGATCTGTGAGGCCCTTGTGGAGTTTTGGGGCCCCCATGGGGTTGGGGGGCTCCGTGGCATCTCCAGGAGCCCCTTTGGGTGTGGGGGGGGCTCTGTGGGGTCGGGGGGTCCCCCCTGACCCCTCCCCATGTCCCCCCCCCAGACAAGTACGCGGTGCGGTTCATCCCGCGGGAGAACGGGGTCTACTCCATCGACGTCAAGTTCGAGGGGTCCCACATCCCCGGGAGCCCCTTCAAGGTGCGGGTGGGGGAGCCGGGGCAGGCGGGGGACCCCGGCCTCGTCTCC
This sequence comes from Strix uralensis, assembly GCF_047716275.1. NCBI lineage: Eukaryota > Metazoa > Chordata > Aves > Strigiformes > Strigidae > Strix > Strix uralensis. The sequence continues at coordinate 41,696 of NW_027436834.1, forward strand.
GCCTACGGCCCCGGCCTCGAGGGGGGCACCACAGGTACGGGGGGGCTGCGCGGGGCACCCCTGGCCGGGGGCGGGGCCTCGGCGGGGTCTTGGGGGACTGCGTGGAGTTGGGGGGCTTCTACGGGGTCTTCGGACACCCTGGGAAGTTGGGGGGGGCTCAGTGAGGTCTTGGGGGGCTTCTACAAGGCCTGGGAGGACCCCATGGAGTTGGGGGGCCTCTACGGGGTCTGAAGAGGCCCCCCCCAGTCCCATGGGGTTTTGGGGGGCCTCCACGGGGACTGCGTGGGGCTGGGGGGGCTTCTACAGGGTCCTCAGAGGGCCCGTGAAGTTGGGGGGGGGTCTGTGGGGTCTTGGGGGGGTCTTGTAGAGGGTCTGAGGAGACCCCGTGAAGGTGGGGGGGTCTGTGGGGCCTCAGGGGCCTTCTACAGGGTGTTGGGGGGCCCCAACGGGGTCTTGGGGGACTGCACGGAGTTGGGGGGGGTCTGCGGGGTCTCGGGCACCCTGGCGGGTTCAGGGCCCCCCGCGCTGACGCCCGCGGCCCCCCCAGGCTCCCCGGCGGAGTTCGTGGTGAACACGGCCAAGGCCGGCCCCGGGGCTCTGGCCGTCACCATCGACGGCCCCTCCAAGGTGAAGATGGAGTGTCGGGAGTGCGCCGAGGGCTACCGCGTCACCTACACCCCGCTGGCCCCCGGCAGCTACCTCATCGCCATCAAGTTCGGGGGCCCCCACCACATCGCCGGCAGCCCCTTCAAGGCCAAGATCACCGGTACCGGGGGGGTCAGAAGGGGTTGGGGAAACGCTGGGGGGGATTTGGGGGGCAGGAGGGACAGAAGAGCTTTGGGGAGGTGGATTGGGGGGGCAGGAAGGGTTGGGGGGGATCCTGGGGGGCTCTGGGGGGTCTGAAGGGTTTGGGGAAAGGGGTGGGGGGGATTTGGGGGGCTGGGGGGCGGGGGAGAGGGGTGTTGGGGGGTTCAGAAGAGTTTGGGGAAAGGCTGGGGGTGGTGGGGGGCAGCAGGAAGGGTTTTGGGGGGCAGGTGGAAGGGTTGGGGGGGTTTGGGGGTGCTGACGTGCTCCCCCCCCCCCCAGGGCCCCGCCTGGTGAGCAGCCACAGCCTGCGGGAGAGCTCCTCGGTGCTGGTGGAGGCGGGGGGCCGGGCCGAGCCTGGGGGGGCGGCGACAGTTGGGGGCCCCCCCCCGGGCACCCCCAAATTCTCGTCGGACGCCAGCAAGGTGGTGGCCAAGGGGCTGGGGCTGAACAAGGCCTTCGTGGGGCAGAAGAACTCCTTCACCGTGGACTGCAGCAAGGCGGGTGCGTGCGGGGGGGCGGGGGGGGGCCTCGCCTTTTGAAGTGCCCCCCACCCAGATTTTGGGTGCCCCCCCCCGTCTGACCCCCCCCGTTTCCCTCCCCAGGGAACAACATGCTGCTGGTGGGGGTGCAGGGCCCCCGCTCGCCCTGCGAGGAGATCGTGGTGAAGCACCTGGGCAACCAACTCTACAACGTGGGCTACCTGCTGCGGGAGCGGGGCGACTACCTGCTGGTGGTCAAGTGGGGGGACCAGCACGTCCCCAACAGCCCCTTCCGCGTCACCGTGCCCTGAGGGGCCCCCAAAACCCGGGGGGGGCCCCCACACCCCGGCGGCACCCACAGCATCCGCCCCGCCCCCCCCCCCCCCCATGTTTGGGGTCACCCCCAGAGATTTTCAGGAGCCCCCCCCCAACTTCGGGGGGAGTCCCTGTCCCCCCCCCTTTCCCTCCCAGGGGTCTTGCTTGGGGGGGCCCCCCCGCACCCGCCACCGCTGCCCCCCCTGCCACTCCCCCCCTCACGCTGCTCCCCCCCGTTCCCCCCCGGGGGGGCAGGGAGGGGCCCCCCCATTTCTGCAGCTGCCGTTTTGGGTCCCCCCTCACCCCCCCCTTTCCCCCATCCCCTTTTTTTTTTTATTTTATTTTAATTTTTTAACATGACCTGGGGGGTCCCTGGCGCTGCCCCCCCCGCCCTCCCCTCCTCCTCTCCCCCCCCTCCCCCAAAACGGGGGTACCGGGGGGGGAACCCCAATAAAAACTCGTTCTGCTTCATGGAGCCTCCTGCCTGTTGGCGGGGGGGGATGTCTGGGAGGGGGGGGATGTCCGGGGGGGGCACCTATAGATGGGGCAGGGCCTATATGGGGGGGGGTGTTCCCTGTGGGGCCCCTTTGGGGGAGGGGGAGCGGGGTGTCCCTGTAGCCTGGGGGGGCCCCGGCCGTTGGGGTCCCCTATGGAAGGGGGCGGAGCCATGGGGGGTGTCCGGGCCCCCCCCCCGCAGACGTAGGCGGGTCTATTCAAACTAGATGCAAATGAGACGCGGCCGCCCCTGGGGAGGGGGCGTGGCTATGCAAATCAAGGACGCTGGAGGCGCCGTCCAATCAGCTCCCGCGCAGCGCCACGCCGGAGGCCGCGCGCATGCGCCGCCCCGCCCCCGCGGACACGTGACGTCACCGCGGCGCCGAGCGGCCCCACCGGAGCGACCCCGTCGCCTCCATCGCCGGGAAGCGGCGCCCGGAGCCCCCGACGCGCCGCTCCGCCCCCTCCCGCCTCTCACGGGGCGGCGCCACTTCCCCGGCGGCGGCGACGGCGACCGAGCGCGCGGCGGCGGGTCCTCCAGGGGCGGCCAGAGCGTCGCCGGAAGTTGAGGGGCGTGGCCGGAAGCCGGGGGGCGGGCGCGGTATATAAGCAGCGCGCAGGCGCCTCCGCCCTCTCTTTCGCGCTCGGCGAGGTGAGAGCGGCGCCGCGCGGGGCCGGGCGGCGGCGGCGGGAGAGGCCGCGCGGGGGTCCCGAGGCCGCGCTGCCGCTTCTCCCGTGTCCCCGCCGGCGCCGCGCCCACAACCCGTCCCGCTCTCTCCCCCCCCCGCAGGTCCCCGGGGCCCGGAGCCGCCATGGGCCGCCGCCCGGCGCGATGGTGAGCGCGTGACGTCAGCGCGCGGGGGGGCGCGGGGGTGACGCCATCGGCGTCACGTGAGGGGGGGGGCGGTGGGAGGAGCGGACGGGGTGTCGGGGTCCCTTTGCCGCCCGCTCACCCCCGCCACCCCTCCAGCTACAGGTACTGCAAGAACAAACCGTACCCCAAGTCCCGCTTCTGCAGGGGCGTCCCTGGTAAGTCCGGAGCCCCCAACCCCCCCGGTGCTGCGGCTGCGGCCGAGCCGGCCCCCCCCACTGCCGCGACAACACCCCGGGTTTTGGGGGGTGGTCCCGCCTCTAACGCCGCCCCCCCGCGTTCCTCCGCAGACCCCAAAATCCGCATCTTCGACCTGGGCCGGAAGAAGGCGAAGGTGGACGAGTTCCCCCTGTGCGGGCACATGGTGTCGGACGAGTACGAGCAGCTCAGCTCGGAAGGTGCGTCCGGGGAGGGCTGGGGGTGACCCCGGGGTGTCCCCGCCAGCCCTGACCCCCCCCTTTCCCTCCCCCCAGCGCTCGAGGCCGCCCGCATCTGCGCCAACAAGTACATGGTGAAGAGCTGCGGGAAGGACGGGTTCCACATCCGCGTGCGCCTGCACCCCTTCCACGTCATCCGCATCAACAAGATGCTTTCCTGCGCCGGCGCTGACAGGTCGGGGCTCCCCTGAAACCGCGGGGGGGGCCCCAAAACCGGGGAGGGCGTTCTAAGAAAAGGGGGGAGCGGCCCACAGTGCCGGCGGGAGGGGGACGCGGCAGCGGCGGGGCCCTGCGGGGCTGCGCTGGGTGCAATGAAATGGGGGGGGGGGGCCAAAAACCAGAGAGGACTCGCTGCCCCCCCCCTAGCTGTGGTAGCGCTGGGTCGTGGGGTGTCTCCCCCCGGGGGAGGGGAGGCTGAGACCACGCAGGGTGGGGGGCGGGGGCTCCCCCCTCCCCTGTAGCCAGGGGGGTGCGTATCGGCAGGGGGGCAGCCCTCGGTTGTGGGGTGTGTGGGGGGTGATTTCCCGGGGGGGTTTGAGGTGCAAACGCTGGGGCTGTCACACGGGTGGGGGGGGGGGGCAGAGGGGAGGTGCCCTTTAGGGCTGTCCCTCGGGATCTGGGGGTGCCCCCCCCACCCCCTGCTGCAGCCAATTAAGCCGGCCGGGACCCCCCCCCTGCCGTGGGGCCGCGGCGTGCACTGGCTGCGCACAGCAACACCCCCCCCGGCTGTGTAGGGCGCCCCGCTCGCCCCCCCGCGGGGCGCCCCAAGGGGCCGGGGGCACAGCCCCCCCTTCCGGGCAGGGCTGGGGGTGCTGGGGGGGTTCCCCCGCTGACCTGCCCCCCTGCCCCCCAGGCTGCAGACGGGCATGCGGGGCGCCTTCGGGAAGCCGCAGGGGACGGTGGCGCGGGTGCACATCGGGCAGGTGATCATGTCCATCCGCACCAAGGCCCAGAACAAGGAGCACGTGGTGGAGGCGCTGCGCCGCGCCAAGTTCAAGTTCCCGGGGCGGCAGAAGGTACCGGGGGGGATTGGGGGGGTCCCTGCGTCAGGCCGGGCGTCGCCCTTTGGCCAGGGAGACGTTGGGGGGTCCCCAAACCTGCGCCGAGGAATCGGGGGGAGGGTTGTGGGGTGTCTGGGGGGGTCCTGGGGACGTGGGGTGTTGCCGTGTGGGGTTTTGGGGTGCCCCTGACCCCACCCCCCCGCCCCAGATCCACATCTCCAAGAAGTGGGGGTTCACCAAGTTCAACGCCGACGCCTTCGAGGACATGGTGGCCCAGAAGCGCCTGATCCCCGACGGCTGCGGGGTCAAGTACGTGCCCTGCCGGGGGCCCCTGGACCGCTGGCGGGCCCTGCACGCGGCCTGAGCCCCCCCTGCCGCCCGGGACCCCCCCAGCCCCTGCCAGGGGCACCCCAAACCCCCGGGGGCTCTTGGCATGTCCCCCCAAACGCCCGTGTGGCCGGGGGGGGCCCCCAGGAGCCCTCAGGGAGCCCCCCCAGAGGGGGGTTGGGGACTTGGGGGGCCCTGTCTGGGTTCGGGGGGTCCGGGCAGGAATAAAGGTCTGTGGGGCCCTTCCCCCCCTCTGCTGCCCCGTGGCTGGTTTTTGGGGGGGCTGGGGGGGGCTGTTGGGCTCTGAGGGTTTCCAGGGACCCCCTCCCCAAAGACGAGGCTGCACAAATGGGGTGAAATGAGTAAAAACGAGGCTTCGCTTTATTCCCCAGATGCAGCCCCACTCCCCCCTCCCCCCCGGGTCTGTACAGACAGTGACAGCGAGGACAGACGGACACAGGGGAGGGGGAGCACCCCAGGCTTTGGGGGGGGCGGGGGCTGGGCCGGGATGCCTGGGTCCCTCCCAGCCCCGGGGTGTAAAAAAACCCGAAAAAACCCAAAACGAGTCACATACACAGACACAACAATGAGGGGGGGCGGGGTCCCCTCTTCCCCTTGTGCTTGGGGGGGGGGGGGGGGGAGGAGTGGGGACAGAGGGAGGGGGGAGGTGCCGCCCCCCCGGGCTGCAGGGGTGCCCCTGCACCCCCAAACACGGCTCGGGGGGGGGCTCCCCCCCGCTAGACTGTGGTGACAGAGAGCAGCGGGTTGTAGACGCGGCCGCCGTCGGCCGCCCGCGTGCCGCGGGCCAACATCTCCTGGATGGTGGCCCAGTTGTCCAGGATGCGGCGGCTGCGCTTGCGCAGGCCCCGGCGCGTCCCCGCGGCGGGGGGCGGCGGCTCGGGGGCTCCCCCGGGGGCGGCGGCGGCCGCGCCCCCCTCGAGGCGGCTCTGCAGCAGCATCTCGCGGCGCCGCCGCTGCTCGCGGGCCCGCGCCAGGTGCTGTTTGCGCTGCTCGCGGCTCCAGTAGCGCCCGGTCTTGAGCTCGCTGCGGGCGTCGTCGTCGGTGGTGGAGCCGCCGCCGCGCTCCTCCAGGATCTTGATGGCGCGCGCCTTGAGCAGCCGGTCGCGGCCGGGGCGCTTGGCCCGCGGGCCCTTGGCGGCGGCGCTGGCGGGGCCGAGCCCGCGCAGCAGCAGCGGGGAGCTGCGGCAGCTCTCGCCCGTGTTGTAGGCGCTGGTGCTGTCGCGCTCGGGCGCCTCCGAGATGTCGGCCAGGGGCGGGTCGTGCCCCGCCGCCTCCAGCCAGGCGCGCAGGCAGCGCTGGCGCAGCCGCTCCATCTTCTGCGCGCGCAGCAGGTGCCGGCACTTGAACTCGAGGTGGCGCAGCTCCTCCTCCAGCAGCGCCAGCTCCGCCCGCCCGGCCGCCGCCGCCCCCAGCCGGCCCCGCAGCTGCCGGTAGCGCCGCAGCTCGGCCGCGCTCAGCCCCGGCGGCGCCTCGGAGGGCGGCGGCGGCAGCGGCGGGGGCCCGGCCCCGGGGCTGAGCGCGGCGGCGGAGCGGCCCCCGCCGGCGGCTCGGCGGCTGCCGCCGGGCGACCCCGATCCCGACGCCGATCCGGCGCCGGCTCTTGCCGCGGGCCCGCCCCGCCCCGCCGAGCCCGAGCCGGAGCTGGAGCCGGAGCCGGGTCTCGCCGCGGGGCTCAGTCCGGATCCCGACGCGGATCCAGCGCCGGGTCTTGCCGCGACGCGGCCCCGGGGGCTCCCCCCGGCTCTGGCGGCGGCGGCGGCGGGGGGGGGGCCGGGGGGCGCCGGGGGGGCCGCGGCGGGGCGGGCGCAGGGGGGGCCCCTCGCCCCCCTCGTCCCCCAGCAGATCGTGCTCCGAGCTCTCCTCGTTGCGGGTGCTCTCGTCCGTCCGCCCCACCCCGCTGTCGGGCTCGGCGCCCCGCGGGCAGGGGGTGGCGGGGCTGGGGGGCTGCGGGGAGGGGGCGGAGGGGGCTGACACCCAGCAGGGCCCCCCTACAGCCCCTCCTCTGGCCCCTGACACCCCCGCTGCCCCCCAGCCCCCTCTATTGCCCCCCCAGTACTCCCCACGACCCCCCATCTGCCCCTAAGTCCTCCATTTCCTGCCATATGCCCCAAAAATCCCTTACTGCCCCCCGAGACCTCTGCTGCCCCCCTGAGATACCCCCCACCCACACCCCTCTTACCCTCCTACACCCCCTACTGCCCCCCCCACCCCCCCAGTGTCCCTCTGGGCACCCCCGTTCCCCCCCAAATGCCTCCCCCCCCCCGTACCCCATAATCCCCCCCCCCCCAAAACCCACACCCAGCCCCAAATCCTTTATTACCCCCCAAAAACCCCTACACCCCCCCAGACCCCCACTCTGCTCCCCAGACCCAGACCACCCCCCTGAAATCCCTCGTTTACCCCCCAACACCCCCCCTAAGATCCCTCTGCCCCCCTTAAAGCCCTTATTGCCCCGGTAACCTGCCTGACCCTCCCCCTGAACCCCCATGACCCTAATACCCCCCCACCTGCCCCAGACACCCCTATTGCCCCCCCCCGGACACCCCCACCTGCCCCCCAGACCTACATCACCCCCTTAAATCGCCTATTGCCCCCCTGATCCCCCTATTGCCCCCTCGGCACCCAAACTGCCCCCCCGAGGCGCCTGTTGCCCCCAGACCCCCCCGTCGCCCTAAGACCCCTACAACCCCCACGTGCCCCCCCCAGGACACCCCCTGCCCCCCCTCACCCCCCACCTGCCCCGGGGGGGTCCAGGGTCCGCGCTGCCGCTGCTCCCCGTCCTCGTCGGAGCCGAAGTCGTCGAGGAAATCCTCGCGGTCGCTGTCCTTCCAGTGCTGGGGGGGTGGGGGGTCAGGCACCCCCAGGGACCCCCCAACTCCTGCTGGGCCCCTCTAAGACCCCCAAGCAGCCCCCAGCCCCCCCCCCCAGACCCTCTATGTCCCCCATTTCCCCTCCCCAGACCCCCCCCGGACACACCTGGCTCTCGGGACGGGCCAGGAGCAGCGAGATGTTGGTTTGCTGCTCCCGGGTGAGGAAGGCAACGGCCTCCTCCCGGTCCTGCACCTCCACCCCGTTAATCTGGGGGGGGGGGACACAGACACGGTGGTGAGCAGGAGCCAACGACCCCCCCAGAGGGGGACCCCCAAGGACCACCCCCCCTCCCCGGGACCCCCCAAACCCACCTGGATGATGCGGTCGCCCTCGCGGATGCGCCCGTCCTTGGCCGCGATGCTGTTGGGGTTCACCTGGGGGGGGGGGAACACCCAGAGACGCGGCTCAGCCCCCCCCCAGATCCCCCTTTTACAGCGCCCGGCTCCATTTGGAGCCCTCGGGAGCCCCTTGAGGCTCCCCATCCCACGAGGGACCCCAATTACCCCACGAGGCCCCTCCCTTGGGGGCCCCCACAGCCCCGTGGGGGACCGACCCCCCCCAGACCCCCCCCAGGCCCCCCCCATACCTCCCCCACGTAGATGCCGGCGTCCTCCTCGCCGTCCGTGCGGTAGCAGACGGTGAGCCCCAGCTTGTCGCGGTGACTGGCCTTGTACAGCTCCACCTCCTGCAGGCGCCGCGTCAGGGGGACCCCGCGGCCAGGGAGGGGACACCCCCCCACCCAAAACACCCCCATCCCCCCTTCCCTGGGCCCTCTCACGACTCCCCCTCCCCCAATAAACCGTTTCTGTCTCCGATTACTTTGTCTCTGTGTCGTCCCTGGTGTGTCCCCCCACCCCCACCCCTCCTCACACAGCCCAGGCCCCCCCAGCCCCCCAGCAGACCCCAGGGTGGGGGCGCTCACCTCGTACTCCAGCTCCTCGGGGCGCTCGGGCTCCCCCAGATCCGCGGGGTCAAAATAGTCATGGGGGAGTGGGGGGCTGGGGGGCGGGAGAAGCGTTAGGGGGGACTGGGGGGGCCCAGGGGGATCCTGGGGAGGGCTAAAAGGGTCTGGGTAAGGGGGGGGGTGTCTCCCTGGGGGTTCCCAAGAGTCCTGGGGAGGGGTTGAGAGGGTCTTTGTGGCCTGGAGGGGCTCCACGGGGAACCCCAAGGGCGGGGGGGGGGTCCACAGGGGGCCCAAGAGGCCTGGGAGGGCTCTATGGGGTGCAGAATCCTCTGCAGGGGTACCCAAGGGGTCGGGGGGCGTCCTGGATGTCCCTATGGGTGGGACACCCCCATAGAGGGTTCTTGGGGGGCCATAAGGGAGTCCTGGGAGGGGTTATATGGCCCACATAGGGCAGGGGGGCCTCTGTGGAGCTCCCCGGGGGTCTGGGGGGGTCCCGGGAAGGTCACTGTGGGGCGCAGGGGCTCCACGGGTCCCCGAGGGGTGGGGGGGTCCCTGCGGGGGTCCCCGGGCGCCCGCACTCACGGCTCGGCCCCCCCGGGGCTGCCGGGCCCCCGCCCAGGGCCCAGGCGGCTCTCGAAGCTGATGTCCGTCTGAGTCCCGCTGTCCACCAGCCCGGCGGCGGCGGGGGGGGGGCCCGGCCCCCCCCAGGGGTGCAGGGGGGCGGCGGCCCCGAGCGGGGGGGCCCCGCTGACGGGGGGGCGGCCCCGGGGGCTGCGGCGCAGCACCTGCAGCACCAGCGGCTCCTTGGGCCCCCGCGGGCCCCCCCGGCCCGGCTCCAGCCCCGGCCCCCGCCGCGGCCCCTCCTTCCCGCTGACCTGGGGGGCAACGGAGGGATCAGGGGCTGCGCCCCCCGGGGTGTCCCTGAAGCCCCCAAAAAAGCGCCTGGGCCCCCTCCCAGCCCCCCCCGTGGATGCTCCCAAATACCCGCCCCAGACCCGCCAAACGCCGCTGAGCGCTCCCCACCCCCGGACCCCCCCCCAAGCCCCATCAGACCCCTCCGGACCCCCCCAGAGGCTCCCGCCCCTACCCCCCCCCCCCTCCATTGTCTGCTTCTCGCCCGGAAACCGCGGCAACGGTTGCCATGGAAACCGGCGAGGAGGTGGGCGGGGGCAGGAGGATGGGGACCCCCCCCCAGGACACCCCACGGGTGTGACAGGATCCGCACGGACCCCCCCGGCCCTACAGACCCCGCCAGCCCCGCCCCCTGCCCCTACAGACCCCGTTATCCGTCCCCCCACCCCTACAGCCCCCCCGCCTGTTCCCCCCCCCCACGCTACAGCCCCCCACTGCCGGTCGCCACACCCCTACAGCCCCGTTACACCCGGTACCTGCCCGATACCCCCGCAGACCCCCTCACCCCCCCCTACACCCCCATTATCTGTCCCTATACCCCTATAGCCCCGTTCCCCCTCCCCACACCCCCCATTACCTGTCCCCACGCCCCTACAGCCCCGTTATCTGTCTCTATGCCCCCACACCCACATTCCCCCTGCCCACCGCCCCCCGTTACCTGTCCCCATGTCCCCCGTTATTTGTCCCTGCAGCCCTATAGCCTCGGTATGTGTCCCCACCCCCCCCATCATCTGTCCCTATACCCCACAGCTCCGGTATTTGTCCGCGCACCTCTATAGCCCCGTTACCTGTCCCCTCAGCCCCCGTTACCTGTCCCCATGCCCCCGGTATTTGTCCCCGCAACCCTATAACCCCGTTACCTGCCCCCTCAGCCCCCCGTTATTTGTCCCTTCAGCCCCCGTTACCTGTCCCCAAGCCCCCCGTTCCCCGGCCCCACGCCGCCATCTCTCGCCCCCCCGCCGGTACCTGCAGCATCACCCGGTGCTGCTCCTCCGGTTTCTGCACCACGCACATGTTGCAGCCCATGGCGGGGCCCGGCCCGGCGCCACCCCCGGCCCCCGGCCCGGCCCCAGCGGGGTCCCGGCCCCCGGCTCAGCCCCGGCCCCCGCGCTCCGGGGGGCGGCAGCGGCCCCCCCGGCCCCCCCCGGCCCCCATGGCGGCGGGAGGGTCCGGCGGGGCCGGCGGCGGCGGCGGCGCCGCCCGGTTCGGGCCGGTTCCGGTTCCGGTTCGGGCCGGTTTGGGCCGGTTCCGGCCGCGGCGCGCGGCGGCGGCGGCAGGTGGCGGCTCGCGGCGATTGCGAGGGCGGGGCCGGGCCTGGCCACGCCCCCCACCCCGCGCGGCCACGCCCCCCGCGGCCCCCCCACTAGCCCCCCCGGCCCCCCACCCCTGTAGCCCCCCTTGTCTATACGGGCCTCTATAGGGCCCTGCAGCCCCCCAGCCCCCCTCCCCCATCGGGCTCCGTAACCCCCTGCAGAGCCCCTATAGGTGCTCTCGACCCCCCCCGCATCCCCCCACGGTCCTGCTACAGACCCTATAGCCCCCCACGGGCCACTCCAGGCCCCTCACTGACCCCTCTACCGCCCTATAGCCCCTATAGACCCCCTCAACCTCCCACAGCCCCCCCACACCCACCAACACCCCACAGAGCCCTATAGGTCCCGCGGAGACCCCCCCACCTTGATCTATAGCGCCCATAGGGACCCTGAGGTGCTTCTATAGGCGCCGGCCTTTACCCCCCCGCAGCCCCTATAGCCCCCCCCAACCCCTCTGGCCCCCACTGACCGCCCCCAGCCCCCCCCAGCCTATAGACGGATCTATAGGCCCCCCCGCCCCTATAGAGCAGCCCCGAGCCGCCCTCCCGGCAGGTTCCTCCTTTATTTCGCCCTTGGGGGCATTTCCCCTTTTTTTGCGTTTTTTTTGCTCCATGTTTTTGGCGGTTTTTATACAAGGGGTATGTACAGTATGTATAGGGGGGGGCACACGGGGGGGGGGGGGGGGGGCTCGGCTGCCATTTTGGGGCCGTTGGGGCCTTTTCCACTTCTTTTCCCGAGGGGGGGGGGGGGGGGGGGGGCACCGCACACACGGGGGGGGCTAACGCAGCTACGACACCAGCGCACGGGGGAAGGGGCGCGGGGGGGCGCGGGGGCGGGGCCGGTTGGGGGGCAGGGAGGGGCGGGGGTGCAGACCCCCCCGCGGGGGGGCCCGTCGGCTCGTGTGAGAGTTGCCAAGGCCGCGCCGTGAGATGCATTCAGAGACGGGGGGGGGGACGTCAGGGCCCCCCCAAACCCCAAGGAGTCGGGGGGGCCCTGAAGGGTTATGGGGGGGAGGGGTGAAACCTGGGGGGGCAAAATCCCCCCCCCCAATTTGGTCTAAAGAGAACCCGGGCATCCGGGCCCCCCCGGCCAGGGCTGCGGGGAGGGCGCCCCCTTATTTTTTTGGCTAAATCCAACGGGGGTCCCCGCCCCCCCCGCGTTGTGAGGGGCTTTTTGGGGACCTTCCCCCCCTCGTCAGCCCCAGGCCCCCCCCATTGCACGGTGGGGGGGGGCGCACTTAGGGGTCCCCCCCTTTGGCAGTGGAAGGGGGTTGGGGGGGCCCTTAAATGGGGGGGGGGCGAGGAGGGGGTTGAGGTTCCCCCCTGGCTTGGGGAGGTGTGGGGGGGGCTCTGGGGATCCCCCTTTGGCTTGGGGGGGATCCTCAGTGCCGGGGGGGTCCCCAGCGCCCCGGGGGCTCCCCCAGCCGCCGGGGGGGGCCCCGCTAGTCGAGGGGGGGCGCGGCCGAGGGGCTGGCGGGCCCCGAGCTGCCGGCGGCGGTGCCGCGGGTGCCGCTGTACTGCCCGATGAAGGACCCGTCCTCGTTGAACTGGACGTCGGCGCTGCCCCCGTACCCCGCCAGGCTGTCGTCGCTGCCCAGCGCCGCCCCGGCCGCCCCCAGCGACCGCCCCGAGCTGCCCGAGGCCTTCTCCTCGCCGTCACTGCGCCGGGCCGGCAGCACCGTCACCCCGCGGCCACCCCCGGCGCCCCGCGGCCACCGCCCCCCCCCCGCCATGGCCGCCGCCGCGCTGCGGGACGCGAGGGGCTGCTGCGAGGGCGGGGACGCGCGTGACACCCCCCTTCCGTGACACCCCCCTTCCGTGACACCCCCTCGCACCGGGGCCCAGAGCCTCCCCCAGGGCTGCGGTGTCGCCCCCGGGCGCCCAGGCCTCTGGTGACCCCCCCGCTCCCCAGGGGCCAGCCCCCCCCCAGCCCCCCTTACCTCTCCAGGGACCTGCGTTAGCCGGGGCGGCAGCGGGGGCAGAGCGAGCGTCAAGGGGGGGCGAAAGCCGGGCGGGAGGGGGAGCAATGGAGGAGGAGGAGGCGGCGAGCAATTAGCGAGAGGGGGGCAATTAGTGAGGGGGCAATTAGTGAAGGCAGGGGGCAGCTGAGTGGGGGGCAGCGGAGGGCACCCAGCAGCTCTGCCCCGCTCACTGCGGTAAGCCCCGCCCCCGATAGGCCACGCCCCGGCCCAGGCCCCGCCCCCTCAGACAGACCCCGTCTCTGATAGGCCCAGGCCCCGCCCCCCTCAGACAGGCCCCGCCCCCACCTGTACTCCCCGAAGGTCTCGTCCTTCATGGGCCGGGCCTCCGAGTCCACCTGCGTGTCCTCCTTGTCCTTCACTGGGGGAGGCACAGCTCGGTTCGGGGGGGTCCGGCGCCCCCGGGACCCTCCCCCAGCTATGGGGATCCCCCCGGACTCCCTCAAGCCTTGGGGACCCCCCCACCCCTAAGGAACCCCCACTTGGAGCCCGCCCCCCCCCCAAGCCTCTCACTGCCCCCTCCCACCCCCTCGGGGACCCCTACTGAGTCCTCCCCCAAACCAGGGACCCCCTCCCCAAGCCTTGGGGACCCCCCATGACTTAGGGACCCCCCTCAAATCTCGAGGAAACCCTCTATTGCCTCGAGGGCGTCGCAGGGGAGTCTGCCGCGTCTCAAGGGCCCCTGGAGGGTTTGGGGGGTCCGGGGGGGCCTGGGGGGGCTCTGGGCTCACCCGAATACTTGCCCCCCTTGCTGCGCTTGATGAAGCAGAGGATGAGGAGGAGGAGGAGCAGCAGCACCACGGCGCTGACAAAGCCGATGAACCAGCCCTCGGTGGCGAAGCCGCCCGCGGGGCTCGGTACCACTGAGGGGGGTGTGGGGGGGGTGCGTCAGTGCGGGGGGGGGGAGAAACCATCTTTGGGGACCCTCCCAAGCACCCCCGGAGGGGCCTGGCTGGGGAAGGAGCAGTTTCGGGGCATCCCCTTGCACTCGGGGGGGAGGTCGTGGGGTCCCTCAGCCGGAAAAGGTGGTTTCAAGGTGACCTGAAGTGGCTGGGGGTGGTTTCAGGGATCCCCGCAGGGAGAACGGGGGGGTGTCGAGATGCCCTGAAGAAGCCGGAGTGGTTTTAGGGGAAAAGCCGCCCTTTGGGGGAAAACTGGGTCTTGAGGCTCCCCAAGGCAGCCAGAGGTGGTTTCAGGGGTCCCCTCAGGGGGGAAAGTGTTTCAAGAGGCCCTGAAGCAGCGGGAGGGGTTTTAGGGGTGCCTTGAGAGGGGGAAAAAGGGGTTTCAGGGTGTCCCTTAGGGAGAATAGCAGGGTTTTGAGGTCCCCCGATGCGGCTGGCGGCAGTTTCAGGGGTCCCCGTGGGCTCCCTGTCAGAGCGGTGGCGGTTTCGAGGCTGCCCGCAGGAGGGACGCGCGCGCGGGGCGGTTTCGGGGGGACTCACACGTGCCGTTGGTCTGCACCTCGCTCTCCCAGAAGGGGACGCGCTCGCCCGAGTGGTTGCGGCCCACGAACTGGACGCGGTAGGAGGTGCCGGGGCGCAGGTCCCCCAGGCGGTACAGCCCCAGCGAGGAGTTGGCGCGGCCCGAGGTGCGCCAGGGCTCCTCCACTGCGGGGGGGCACCGGGGGGTGGGGTGAGACCCCCCCGCAGGCCCCCGCGCCCCCCACCAAAACGTCCCCAGAGGCTCCCCCAAACCCCTGGGGCCCCCCCTCACCCCACTGGACCCCCCCGCCACCCCCCCCCCTTACCCAGAGCCCCCCAAACCCCACATGGGACCCCCCCACCCCCCCCCCTGCCCCCAGTCCCAGTGGGCCGCTCTTACTGGTTTTGCTCATGTACTGGACCTCGAACTCGATGTTGGCCTGGGGGTGGGCGAGGGTCCAGTGCAGGACGGTGAAGTCCTCCCCCACCTCGCCCACCTCCACGCTCCCCAGCACCGGCAGCACTGCGGGGGGCAGGGGGAGCTCAGCAGAAACAGGGGGGTCCCCGAGAACGGAGCACCCCCAGGATCAGCCCTGCCTCGGCATCTCGCCCCTCCCTGGGGTGTCTCAGGGTCCCACACGGGGGTCTCAAGGACCAGCCCCCCCGCCAGCATTTCCAGACCCCCCCACCATGACAGTTTTGGGGCTCCCCTGGTGGTCTCTGAGCCCCCTGTGGGGGTCTCAGCACACCCTGTGGTGGTTTCAGGGCCCCTCTGGTGGTTTCACGGTCCCCCCTCGGTGGTGTCAAGCCCCCCTCGGCAGTCTCAAGCCCCCCCTCCCCCCTTGGCAGCCTCAAGCCCCCCCCGGCAGTCTCAAGCCCCCCCGCGGTCTCGGGGTACCCACCGGGCTCGGGGAGCAGGCTGCCCTGGCGCAGCAGCGCGGGGCCGGGCCCCAGGCGGGTCAGGGCGCGCAGGGCGAAGCGGTAGCGGCCGCGGGGGGCCAAGCGCCCCAGGGTGGTGTTGAGGGTCCCGGCGGGGAAGGAGATCTCGTAGGGCAGCCCCCCCTCCGTCTGGTTCACTGCGGGGCAGCCTCAGCACCCCGGGTACCCCCAAACGACGCCCCCCGTACCCCTGCAGCCCCCCCACGCCCCCCACGTACCCCAAAGTCCCCTCCCAAGCCCCCTCAATCCCACACACTCCTACGAGCCCCCCCACACCCCCCACACTCCCCCCACCTCCTCTGAAGCCCCCCCAACCTCCACGTACCCCCCAGACCCACACATACCCCCCAAACACCCCCAGCGCTCCCAGCACCCCCTCAGTGCCACCAGAACCCCACCCCAGTAGCCCCCAGTGCCCCCAGCACGGACCCTGGCGGTACTGGAGCAGGAAGCCGGTCAGGATGCCGTTGGGGTGCCGCGGGCGCTTCCATTCCAGGGCCAGGGTCGTCTCCCCCACACGCTCCACATGCAGCTCCTCGGGGGGGCCCGGCACTGGGTGGGGGGCAGCGTCAGGGACCCCCAAACCGCCCAGGCGGGGACCCCCCCCACTGGGGAGTGCAGGGAGACCGCGGGGAGACCCCGGGGACAGAGGGGAGCCGGGGGGCGTTGGGTTGGGGGGCGCTGGATGGAGTTCGGGGGTCCCCAGGACAGACGCCGGGGGCCTGGGGAAGGCGTGGGGGTCCCCGGGGGGGCCTCACCTCCCTCGGGGGTGTCGAAGCGGATCTCATCGCTGGGGGGCCCTTCCCCCCGCCCGTTGAAGACGACGACCTGGAGGCGGTAGCGGCTCCAGGGGCGCAGCCCCCCCAGCAGCACCCCGCTGGCCTCGCCCGGCACCGTCAGCACCCCGGGGTGCGCGGCGGGGGGGCCGGGGGGGGCCTGCCGGCGCGCCCGCTCCCCCACCCAGCCCTCACGCCAGTACAGCACCTGGGGCGGGCACAGGGAGGCCATGTCAGCCAGCGGGGACCCCCCCGAGCCGCTCCGTGCCCCACCAGCCCCCCCACATCCCCTCCCTCCCCCCCCCAGCCCCCCCTTACCCGAAATCCCCGGAGGCGCCCGCGCAGGTCTCGGGGGGCCCCCGCCAGGCTCCAGCGCACCCGCACGCTGGTGCTGTTCAGGATCTCCACCCCCACGTTTTCGGGGTACACCAGCGGCACTGGGGGGGGACAGCGGCGTGAGCCCCCAGACCCACCCCGGAGGATCCCCAACACGGGCATCCCCTCGAGCGAGGACCCCCCACCCCCCTATGCGAGTACCCCCAGAGGGCCCCCCTGGCACCCCCAGATCTGGGTCTCCCCTTCTCCGACCTCCCGAAGCCCAGATTTGGGGTCCCCCTACCCTGGGGTCTCTCAGCATCCCCAGGATTTGGGGGGCTCCCCCCTTGGGGTGTCTCAGCCCCCCCCGATTTGGGGTCAGCCCCCCCCCCCCCCCCAGCGGGTTTGGGGGGCCCCAACTCACGGTCCTCTCCCGAGTAGCCGACGATGACGGGGGGCTCGGGGCCCTTCCCGGCGTCGTTCACCGCCTGCACCCGGATCTCGTAGGGGCTGAAGGTGGGGGTGCCCCCCACCACGACGGGGGGGCCCCCCACCGTCTCCTCGTGCCAGCGGCCCAGCGCCGTCTCCAGCGCCCGCCACTGCACCCGGTACCGCACCTCGGCCGCGTTCCACTCGCCCGGCGCCAGCGGCTGCAGGCGGGGCCTCAGCACCCCGAACCCCAAATACCCCCCGGACCCCAACCCCCCACCTCGAGGGACCCCCCCACCTCCCTCTGAGCTCCCCAAACTCCCTCGGGACAGAAGGACACCCCCAAACCCGCCCCACGTCCCCCGGAACCTGGCCCCAGACAGAGAAGCCCCCTCCAACGGGCTCTGGGCGCCTGTGACCCCCAACCTGCCCCCCAAACCCACCCCAACCCCCCAACCCTGCCCCAAAACCCCAGAGCCCCCCAAACCTGCCCCCCAAGTCTTCCCTGAGACCCCCAGAGCCCCCCCAAACCTGCCCCAAGACAAAGGGAGCCCGCACAAACCCGCCCCAAGCCCCTCCCAAACCTGCTCCAGCCCCCCCTGATCCCCCCAGCCCCCCCGAACTGGGGTCCCCGGTCCCCCCCGCTCCCCACAGCCCCCCCGTCAGACCCCCGGGTCCCTGGTACCTGCCAGGTGATGACCAGGTTGTTGGTCTCGTTGCCTTCACCCTTGACCCCCCCAGGGTTGCGCTCGGGGGCTGGGGGGGTGTGAAAGAGGCTCAGAGACCCCCCCCCAATTTCCCACAGACCCTTTGGGGGGGGGGCTCAGAGACTCCCCCCGACCCCTTCGCTGTCAGTACCAGTTGGATGTGCGATCGGGGGGGTAGGGGTTGGGTTTGGGGGATTTGGGGTTCCTTCGGGGAGGCTCATGGTCCTCAGGAGCATTTGGGGGGGGTCTAACCTGGAGGGGGGGGGGGGAAGGGGTTTGGGGGTCTGCAGGGTGCCAGGGGGTGGCAGTGGGGCACTGGGGGGGGTTGCAGATCCCCGGACAGAACTGGGGGGTGGAGAGGGGGGTTGTGGGGTCCCCGGGGGCACTCACCCGCGGGGGGGGTGGAGATGGGGGCGCTGGGGGCGCTGGGCTCCCCCCGCCCGTAGGCGTTGGCCGCCAGCACCCGGAAGCGGTAGCGGCCGTAGGGCGAGAGGGTGAGGTCGGCCCAGGGCTGATCCCCCGGCACTGTCAGCCGCTCCACGAAGCGCCCGGGCGTGAAGATGCCCTCCTCTTCCTCCACCACGAACTCTGGGGGGGGGGGAGGTTAGGGGTGCTCCCCAAACCCCCCCGGCACCCCCAAGTCCCGACCTCCTCCTCCCCCTCCAGGCCTGGCAGCCCCAGACCCCTCCTGAACATCGGGAGACCCCCTGGACGCCCCCGCCCCCCCCCAAACCCCACAGCTCCTCCATGGTCTCTGAACTCCCCCGAGACCACCCTGCCCCCCGCAGGAACCCCAAAACCCGCCAGGACCTCCTGAAGCCCCCCCAGAGCCCCTCCAGGACCCCAACAGCCCTGAACTACCCCCAGACACCTTCTGACCTCCCCATAGTCCCCTCCAGACAACCCAGGTCCCCCCAGTCTCCCCCCAGCCCCATTCTGAAGACCCCCAGGACCCCCCAGACACCCCCGGGACCCCCTCCAGGGCCCCCCTTACTCTCCACGGGGCTGTTGTGTTCGTCCCCTGGGGTCCATCTGAGCTGGACCTGGCGCTCGCCCTCATCCAGCACCTGCAGCTCCCGCACAGGGCCCGGCCGGCCTGGGGGGGCCGGGGCAGTTAGTGGGGGGCAGTGGGGCAGAACTGGGATAGAACTGGGGGAAATCTCGGCAGGACCAGGGGTATCGGGGCAGAACTGGGACAACGAGCAGAATCGAGGTGAAACTGGGGGTAATGGGGGCAGGACTGGGGCAGAATCAGGAGAAACTGGTAGAGAACTGGGATAACAGGGGCAGAACTGGGGCAGAACTGGGGTCCCTGGGGCAGAATCACAGCAGAACCAGGGGTAACAGAGGCAGAACTGGGGCAGAAGTGGGGGCAGAAGCAGGGCAGACCCAGCTGTGGGCGCAGCAGCACCCCGGGAGCAGGATTTGGGGGCCCCCGCAGCTGGGTCTGGTGTCCCCCCCCGGACTGGGGGGGACTCACCCACGACGCGGAGCCGCGCCTTGGCCTCGACAGCGTCCAGGAGGGTCCAGGCGCGGCAGGAGAAGGTCCCCTCGTCAGCGTAGTCCACCCCGGCCACTGTCAGCGTGTCCCCGGTCAGCGAGTACCTGCGCGGAGGGGGTGGGTGCTGTCAGCTTCCCGGGGGGGGCTGCGGGCCCCCCCAGTCCCCCCAAGCCCCCTCACTTGTCGCTGTCGGCCGTCTCGCCCAGCAGCCGCCCGTCCCGGCGCCACTCGAGGCCGTGGGAGGCCAGCCCGGGGTCGAAGGTGGCCACGCAGCGGAACGTCACTGTCTCGCCCTTCTTCGCCGTCATGCTCTGGGGGGGCACCTCGATCCGCGTCGCCGCTGGCACAGGAGGCGAAGGGTTAACAGAGGGGGGGGGACAAGGGGTGCTGGGAGGGCTCTGGGAGTCCCAGGAAGAATGTGGGAGGGCTCTTGGGGATCCCAAAAAGGATCAGGAAGGATTTGGGGCACAGGAGGGTGCAGGGGGATCCCAGGAAGAGTCGGGGGGGCCCAGGAGTGCTTGGGGGGGTCCCAAGAAGACTCTGGTGGATCCCAGGAAGGATTTAGGGGTCCCTGGGAGGCTCTGAGGGTCCCCGGAGTCCCCGGTACCTTTGACGTCGAGGTGGGCGACGACGCTGGCGTTGCTGTGGGCATTGTGGGCGCGGCAGGTGAAGGGGCCCCCGTCGCCCCGCGCCGCCGGGCCCAGCCGCAGGGTCCCGTTGGTGAAGACAAAGGCCCGGTCGTCCTGCAGGGCCGGCTCCAGGCCCGGCGTCAGCCTGGGGAGGGGAGGGAGTGTCGGGGGGGGCACTGGGGGTCCCGGGGTGGGTCTGGGAGGGGTCCCGGGGGGGGCGGGTCTCACCACTCGACGGTGGGCGCGGGGGCCCCGAAGGCCCGGCAGTGCAGGAACACCGTCTGGTTCTCCACCACGGCGTACGGCGTCTCGTCCGGCGTCAGGATCTTCACTGGCAGCTCTGGGGGGGCCGTGGGGCAGTGAACGAGTGGCCCGGACCCCCTGGGACCCCCAAATCCCGCCCCCCGGGACCCCCAAATCTCCCCCCAAGCCTCCCACTCCCAGTTCAAGGCGGGCCCAGCCATCGCCATGGCAACAGGTACCCCTGGTTGCCATAGAGATGGCCATCACCATGGCAACAGCAGCCCAGCAGGGTTGTCGTGGGAGCAGTGATTGATAAGGCAGGTTGCCATGGCAACCATCGCCAGGCTGGGTTGCCATGGTGACGGCTAAGAGAGGGGCCTGTTGCCCGGTCACCGTGGCAATGGAGGGAGTTGTAAGGGGGGCACGGTTGCCATTGGGCTGGTTGCTAAGGGGTTGCCAGAGAAGGGTGTCACACGGGGATGGTTGCTAGGGAGACCCGGTTGCCATGGGGATGTGGTTGCTGAGGGGGGGATGTGGTTGCCCCGAGGATGTGGTTGCCAAGGGGTACGTGGTTGTGGCAGGGACCACATCCCTGGCCGGGGAACACCATCACACGGGGATGCTGTCGCCAAGGTGACGCCGTCACCACAGGGACAGTCGCCAGGGAGGATGCGGCTGTAGGGGGGGATGCCGTTGCCACAGGGATGGTTGCCAGGAGCGGGCTGTTGCCGTCGGGATGTGGTTGCCAGGGGAACGCCCTTGGCAGGGGGAGGGCTGCAAGGGGCTGTGGGTGCCCAGGGAGGGGTCCCAGGGGCCGGGGGGGGTCCCAGTGGCCGGTGACACCCCTCCGCGCCCCCCACGCACCCACGACGTAGATGAAGGCGTTGGCCAGCAGGCGCCCGTGGCGGTTGTGGGCCTCGCACTGGGCCACCAGCGTGTCGTTGGGCTCCAGGCGGGACAGCACCAGCGCCCCCTCCCGCACCGCCCGCCGGCTGGCCCCCGGCGCCTCTGCAACGGGGGGTGAGGGCACCCGCGGGACCCCGCCGCCTCCCCGGGGACCCCCACCCACCCCCAGAGACCCCCGCAGACCCCGACAGCCCCCCCCGGGACCCTGACACCCCCCTCCAGCCTCCAGGGACCCCAATAACCCCACCCTGAAGAGCCAGAGACACCCAAAGGGATCCCACCCCCTGTCCCCAGGGGCTCCACCCACCCCCAAGACCCCCCAGGAGACCCCAATAACCCCCAGGGGACCCCAACAAACCCCCCCTCACCCTCTAGGGACTGTCCCAGGGACCCCAGTAACCCCCAAGAGACCCCAATAATCCCCAGGGGACCCGAAGTACGCCCCGCCCCCGCCCCAAGCCTCTAGGGACCATCCCAGGGACACCAACAACCCTCCTGGGACCCCAAGAGGCCCCGGGGACGCCGAGGTGACCCCCTACCCTCGATGGGGACCCCGTTGAGGCGCCAGGTGACGCGGGGCCGGGGCTTGCCCTCCACCAGACAGTCCAGCCGCGCCGTCTCCCCGGGGCCGAAGACGCCGCTCTGGGGGCGCCGCACCCAGTACGGGGCCGCTGGAGGGGGGCAGGAGGCGTCAGGGACCCCCACACTGCACCCCAGGATCCCCCAGACCCGCCCCAGTGCCTCCCAGCGTCTCCCACTGCTCAGCCCACCAGATCCCAGTGCCCCCAGCATCCCCCCAATGCTTCCCATCATCTCTCAGTGTTCCCAGTGCCCACCCCAGTAGATCCCAGTGTTTCCCAGTGCCCCCAGTGCCCACTCCAGTATCTCCCAGTGCTCCTAGCCTCTGCCTCTGTGCCTCCCAGTGCCCCTCTGTGCCTCCCAGCACCCACCCCAGTGCCTCCCAGTACTCCCAGCACCCACCCCAGTGCCTCCCAGCCCCTACCCAAGCAGCTTCCAGCGCCTCCCAGTGCCCCCAGCCCCTACCCAAGCAGGTCCCAGTGCCTCCCAGTGCCCCCAGCACTCCCCGCAGCAGGTCCCCGCGCCGTACCCTCGACGGTGACGAGGTGGCTGTGCCGCGCCTGGCCCTGGCTGTTCTCGGCCACGCACTCGTACTCGCCGTCGTCCGCCTCCTCCACCGCCCGCAGCCGCAGCGTCTTGTTGAAGTTCTCCAGCGAGGCCCGGCCCCGCGGCAGGGGCCCGTTCAGCCGCTGCCACCGCACCGCCGGCGTGGGGCTGGGGGCCCGCGTCACCGGGGGGGGCTGGGACCTCCCCCGGGCCCACGCCGGCCCCCGCAGCCCCCCCCCAGCTCTCCCTCGGCACCCCGGGGACCCGCTGGGACCTCCCCGACCCCCCCGCGCCCCCCCCCAGACTCACAGCCCCTCAGCAATGCACTCGAGGACCAGGGTGCCCCCGCGCAGGGCGACGTGGGGGGGATGAGGGTCACGGGGCACCACGAGCTGGGGACGGCGGGACTGCACCGAGTTACCTGGGGGGGGGAAGGGGGTTAGTGGGGGTGGGGGGCATGC
The DNA here is from genome assembly GCF_047716275.1 of Strix uralensis. Classification (NCBI taxonomy): domain Eukaryota; kingdom Metazoa; phylum Chordata; class Aves; order Strigiformes; family Strigidae; genus Strix; species Strix uralensis. The sequence continues at coordinate 63,879 of NW_027436834.1, forward strand.
CCGGGGGCACCCCCAGAACTGCAGGGTCCCCCCCATACAGCAAGGAACCCCTCAGGCTCCAGGGAACCTGCATACACCAACAGCCAGCCTCAGGAGCCCCAAGACCCCTGCCCATATTTCTGAGGACCCCCCATACACCAAGGGACCCCACAGAGCCCCCCTCATACTGCCAAAGACACCCCCCCCATACTCCCAGGGCCTCCCCTATACACCAAGGACCCCACAGGGACCCCCCCCAGACCATCCTCCCAAGGAGTGGGGGTCTCCAGGGGGCTTTCTGGAGGGGGGAGCCCAAGGTGGGGTCCTCTCTGGGGGCCCCCATGGGCTGGGGGCGGTTTCTGCTGGCTGTGGCAGTTTTATGGGTGCTGGAGAGCTGTAGGAGAGTTTTCGGGGGATTTGAAGGTGGGGTCCCCTGGAGAGGGTCCCACAGAAGTGACACTGGGGGGGTTAGAGGGTCCCTGGGGCAGCTGGGGAGGTTCTGGGGGCAGCTCTGGGGGTGCCACGCACTGGGGGCGACGCGGAGGTCGAGGGGCTCCTTCTGGATGATGGTGCGGGGTCCCAGGTAGTGGGCGTGGCAGATGTAGTCGGGGTGGCTGTCGCCCACCAGCACGTTGGCGAAGTAGAGGAACCCGTCCTGCCCCATGCTCACCCGCGCGTCCTGCGCGATGTGCACGATACCTGGGGGGGACACGGGGGGGTCAGGGGGTCCCCGCCACCCCCAGGCCCCCGCCCCGCCTGCGGGGGGCACAGCGAGGGGCGTGTGGGGCGCAATGGGGTGTCGGGAGGGCGATGGGGCGGGGGGCTCAGGGGATTATTGGGGGGCGAGGGGTGTGGGGAGCCCAGGAGTGCTGTGGGGTTGGGGTGCAGGGGGGATTGGGGGGATCCCAGCGGCTGTGGGGTGTCAGGGGATTTATGGAGATGTGGGGGGTCCCATGGGGTTGGGGGGTGCAGGGTGATCGAGGGGTCCCAGGGGTGCAATGGGGTGCAGGGGAGTATCGGGATTGGGGGTGAAATGGGGTGCAGGGAAGATGATGGGGGAGCAGGGGCAGTACGGGGGTGCAGGGACAAGGGGGTACAGGATCGGCCCCCCCCAGCCCCGCCCCAGTTGCTCACGGCTGTTGAGCCAGTAGATCTTGGGGGGCACAGCGCTCTTGGGGGGGTCACAGGGCAGCACCACGGGGTCCCCCTCCTCCACCTCCACCGGCATCACCTTCTCCTTGGGCCACTGCGGCGTGTCTGGGGACCACAACAGCTGGGGGGGGCACGGGCGTACAGGGGGCCCCCCAAACCAGCCAGGGACCCCACATCCAGGGGGTTCCCCTGCCCCCCAAACCAGCCAGGGACCCTGGCGTCCGCGCCTTGAGCGAGAGGTCGTGGTAGGGAAATCGAGGGGGAGGATGGTCTAGGGGGACCCTGTGGGATCTGGGGGCTCCCAGGGGGATTTTAGGGGATTCCCAGGGGACTCTGGGGGGAATTAGGGGACCCTCAGGAGGCTGGGGGTCTCCCTGGGGGCATTTAGGGGATCCCAGGGCAGCTCTCGGGTCACCTGGGGGGGATTTGGAGGGGCCCAGGTGAGGGCAGAGGCTGCCCGGGGGGGCTGCCGGGGGATCTCGGGGTGCCCGAGGGGTTCAGGGTCCCCGTCTCACTCTCGGCGATGACGCGGGCCTCGAGGGACAGGGCGGTGCCCAGGGCGTTGGCGGCGAAGCAGCGGTAGCGGCCCTGCAGGCGCCCGGCCAGGCTGGCGTTGATGACCAGCGTCCCCACGCCCGGGGTCACCGTCACCCCCGGGTGCTCCTCGGGGACGAAGGGCTGGTCCTCCCGCGTCCAGCGGTACCTGCGGGACAGGGCGGTCAGCGCGGGGGCACGCGGGGAGTCACCACGGGACGCGGTGGGGACACTCACTGGACGGGGGGGTTGCCGGTGGCGGCGCATTTGAGGACGACGTCGTCGCTGGGGAAGACGACGAGCTGCTCCGGGGGCTGCTCCGTCAGCTCGGGGGGCTGCAGGACTGCAGGGAGGGGGGGTCAGCGGGTGGGACCCCCGGCGACACCCCGGGGACAGCCCAGGCACCCCTGGGACTTCCCCCAGGGACTCCACAGAGCCCTCAGCACCCCCCAGGGACCCTTCCCCAAACCCCCAGGAGCCCCCCCAAGGACACTCAGGGACCCCAGACCCCCAACAGACTCCCCGGCACCCCCCATGGAGACCCCCCAGGGTGGTGGACACCATCCTGACACCCCCCGGGGACCCTCCCCAGGCCCCACAGAGACCCCCCAGACCCCCCCGAACCTTCCCAGACCCCCAAGACTCACGCTCGTGCAGACCGTCTGCACCGTCCCAGGGGGCAGAGGGGGGAGAGACACAGCGGTGAGTGAGAGGCTCCCCCCGGGAGCGTGGGGCGGGGGGGTTCGAGCATGTGAGGGGTCCTCGTGCGATAGAGTGAGCGTGCAAAGAGTCCTCGTGCGAGAGGGCGAGCATGCAAAGAGTCCTCGTGCGAGAGGGACAGGCAGCCCTCGTGCAAGCCCCCCCCGCGCCCGTGCCAGGCCCCCCCGCCCCACTCACACTCCGGGGGGATGGTGATGGCGGCGCCGGGCCCCCCCAGCACCAGCAGCAGGAGGAGGCCGAGCCCCCGGGGCAGAGCCATGGCCGGGGCCGGCGGCAGCGGAGCCCTGGGGGGGGACACGGGCTGACTCGGGAGGCGGGGGGGGGGGGGGAGGCGTGTCACCCCGCCCGGGGGTCCCAGGCATCCGGGACCCCCCCTGCCCCCCCCAGCTCCATTGTGTGGCGGCCACCGCCTCCCCTCCCCCCCCCGCGGATGCGCCCGTTGCCGTGACAACGGCTGATGAGGGAACCTGTCACCTTGGCCGAGCGCCCCCCGCCCCTCCCCCGTCAGCACCCTGGACAGGGCGCGGCGCCGGGGCAGCCCCAACCCCCCCCGGGGCGGAAGCGGGGGCGGCCCCGGCGGGAACAAGGGTCCCTTGTCGACCCGCATTCCTGGGGGGGGGGGTGGCGGGGCCCGGGCAATGACCCCCCCCCCCCCCGCACAACGGGCCCCGGGCCCCTCCCTGCCCCCCCCCGCGATGGACCCGGGTGCTGCAGGTGGGGGGAGGGGCGGCCCGTGGCACCTGTAGGGAAATGATGGGGGTGGGGGTGTGTGTGACCCCCCCCAAGGGACTCAGGCGCCCGCCCCGCCCCCCCCCGCCCCACCGCACCCCGGCGCCGGGGCCGTCACGGGCGGGGGGGGGGGGCGGCCCCGTGGGGTGACGGGGCCGGTTCCATCGCATCTCCCCCCCGCACACAAGCCCACACCGCCCCCCCGCCGGCCCCACCCATCTGTTGGACGCGGGCCGGGATCCTACGGCGACCCCATAGAGCCCCCCCCGAGCCCCCCGGCCGCTCAGGGACCCTATGGAGACCCTACAGATTCCCCCCAGCAGTCCCTGTCCCCACAGGGACCCCATGGAAACCCTATAGAGCCCCACGGAAACCGCGCGGAGCCCCTAGAGAGCCCCCCCAGAGCCCCCCGGCCCCACAGAGACCCACAGCGGAGAGCAGGGACCCACACCCAGAGGCAACTGGCCCCACGGAGATGCCCGAAGCCCCCTCCCCGCTCGGCTTCGGCCCCATAAAGACCCCTAAACCCCCTCCCCAGGCAGACCCGGCCCCTCAGAGCCCCCACGGGACCCCCTTTACCTCAGCGCTCCCTCCCCACAGAGCCCTGGCCCCACAGGCACCCCACGGCCTCAGCCCGGCCCCACAGACACACCGTCACCTCAGCCCCGGCCCTTCCGCGCTTCCCGCCTCAGGGCGGACCCGCGGAGCCCCCGCCCCACAGAGACGCTTTGACCCCAGCCCAGCCCCATAGAGACCCTATAGGGGCACTTTTACCTCAGCCCCGGCCCCGCATACACGCTACAGAACCGCCTTTACCTCAGTCACGGCCCCATAAAGACCCTCTAGAGCCACTTTTACCTCAGCCCAACCCCACGGAGACACTACGGGGCCACCTTTAGCTCAGCGCAGCCCCTATAGAAGCCCCGTTACCTCAGCGCAGCCCCTACAGAGCCCCCCGTTACCTCAGCGCCGACCGCTCCGCTCTTCCCGCCCTGCGGAGCCGCAGACCCTCCGCGCAGCCCCCGCTCCCTCCGCGCAGCCCCGCGGGACCCCCCGCATCACCTGGCCCGGGATCCCTCCGCGCCGGCCGGGCACCCCCAGACCCCCCGCCCGGCCCTACCTGCTCGCGCCGCTCCCAGCTCGGGGCTGCGGCTGCCGCGGGGCTCTGACATAATCCGCCCGCAGGCCCCGCCCCGCCGGCCCGCCCCCGGCCCCCGCCCCGCCCCGCCCGCGGGTGTGTGTGTGTGTGTGTGTGTGTGTGTGTGTGTGTGTGTGTGTCGAGGCCCAGGGGGCGGGGGGGGGACCCGGGGTGACGCTGAACCCCCCCGTGTCCCCGCGAGGGGCAGCAGCCCCCCCGCACGCCCGCCCCCCGGGCAATGACCTCCCTTCCCCCCCCGCCCCCCGGGCAATGACCCCCCTTCCCGGCAGCCGGGCCCTGGCAGCCGACCAGGGGATGACGGGAAACGCCCCCCCCGCCCCGCGGGGGACACGCGGGTGTCCGGGGGGGGCTCCCCCCGCCCCCCAACCAGCCCCGGGCACCCCCGCGCTGCTGCTTTGTCACGGGTGACATCACCCCTCATGGCACCAGCAAACAAGTGGGTCCCTGTGGGGAGGGGGGGCACCCCCAAACCAGACACAGGGAGATGGGGGAAGACCTTTATTGGGGCACAGCGGGGGGGCATTTAGGAACCCCCCAGCAGGAAGCAGGGGCGGCCTCCTGAAACCCCCAAGTTTAGGGGCTAAAGGTAAAAACCCCTCCCCCATGCCGTGACACCCCCAACTTCCCCATTTTAGCGCCCAGCCCGTCATTCCCATTGGGGGGGGGCCCTTCAGCCCTACCCCTACTTTTAAGGGGCGCCCCACAGCATCTTTATTGGGGGGGGCAGTTTTAGGGCTGCCCCACTCCCCACCAGGACCTGTGGACCCCTCGAGGGGGCCGTGTTCTGGGGGGGCCTACGCCTGGATGCTGCTCTTGGTGCTGAAGGCCAGGTAATAGACGACGAGGCCGATGGCAGCCGCCACCACCTCCGTCGACACCCAGGGACCGTTCCAGGCGCCCTGCCAAAATAACAGAAGGGGGGTCACAGCTGCCCCCCAAAACCTCCTCCCTACCCCGCAGGGCAAACCTAAACCCCACAGGGCTCCAGGAGCTCTGAACCTATCCTCAAAATCCCAGTGATGCCCCCCAAAACCCGGGGACACCCCACAACACCAACACCCCAAGACCCTGGGGAGCCCCCCAAGCCCCCCCCTCCGAGAACAGCCTCAGTGCCCACCCCCACAATGCCCTCAGGTCATCTAAGGCCTTTCTAACACAGCCAAATCACCCCAGTTTCAGCCCAAAAGCCTGTGTGCGCCCCCAGCATTCAGAGGGAGCTGCACCAAGAAGCCCCTCAGAGCCACGGGGACCCCCAACCCCCCCAACTCACCCGATGGTCCACGTTGACTGTAAAGAGGGGCCGGATACGGGAAATGTCCTCGTTATTGCGCTGAGCCTGGAGGCACGGGGGGGAGAGAACGGGGGTTTACAGCTGTGCTGGGGGCATCCCCCGCCCCCAGAGGGACCCCACCCCCGGGGCAGGGCCATCCCCACCTTGCGCAAGGCGCTGTACGACTCCTCGTCAAAGAACTTCACCTCGTAGGTGCCCGAATGGGCGCTGCGGTGCTCCAGGCTCCAGGAGACCTGCGGGAGGGGGAGTGGAGAGAGCTAAACCCCCAGAACCTGCCCTGTGCCTCCCCGGGGCCCACCCCGGGGATCCCGGGCTCACCTGGTAGCGCCCCACGTCCTGCCCCCGGGTGACGGGGAACTGCTTCCCGTTGACATCAGCGTAGAGAGCCACGTTCTGCGGGGAAAAGGCGGCGGTGAGACGCGGGGGGACCCCGTCAGCGCCCCCACCGCGCCCCCCTCCGCGGGGACTCACCTGGGCGCCGTTCTTGCAGGCCAGGGAGATCTCCACCACAAAGACGCTCTCAGACGAGATGACGGCGTCCGAGGTGGTGTAGTACGAGGGAACGATGGTGGGCTCGGGGCACGGCTCGCCTGCGGTGAACCGTGAGGACGGGGGCGCACCGGAACCCCCTCACAGGCCCCGGCACCCCCCCCCCCCCCCCCCCCGCCCTCACGGGACCTCCCGTGTCCCGGGACCCCCCACCCCCACGGAGCCCCCCGGCCCCAGGTGCCCGGAGACTTCCCCAACGCCCACCAGATGCGGGTGCCCCGGGACCTACTGCCCGCCCCATACCGCTAGCTAGAGCCCCCTCGTACCCGCGGCGCCGAGCGCGGCCGCCAGTAGCCCGGCCAGCACCGCCAGCACCGCCATCACTGCTGGCTGCACCGCCCTCCCGCCGCGGACCCTCGCCCGGCGGCCAATCAGCACCGCCTGATGCCGCCGCCTGTCCAATCAGCCAGCGGGGGCGGGCCGCCGCGAGTCCCGCGGCCAATGGGAAGCTCGCTTTATTCTTCGCGGGCGCCTGTCCGCGCGCGACGTGGCCCGGCCGCCGGTGGGCGGGGCCGAGGGCGCAGCTGCGCGGTGCCGCCGGCGCCCGGACAAAATGGCCGCCGCGACTTCTGTGGCGCGGGGAGGCGGCGCCAGGACAGGCGCGGCCGCGGCCTGGCGCATGCGCAGCGCGCCAGCCGCGAGCCCTTCGCCGCGGCGTTTCCACGGCAACCGCTGCGGGATGGCGGTCTGGGCTCTCCCCGCCGCTTTTAGTGGTTTTTCGCCCCAAAACGGGGATGAAGCGCGGCAAGGGGAAGGACTCCATCGCGGATGCCACCGGCCCGGGACAAAATGGCGGGCGGCACCGCCTCTCCCGCGCCCCTCCGGGGGAGCGCGCGCGGCCACCCTGCGCATGCGCCGCCGCCACCGCCCCGCTCCTCCCAGGCACAAAATGGCCGCGGCGACGTCTGTGGCGCTGCCGGCAGCGCGGGGGCGCGCGCGGGGGCGCGGGGACCGGGTGGGAGCTCTCGCGAGACACCGCGCCCCACCGTCCCCGCGCAGCGCCGACATCTCGCGAGAGCGGCGCGGCGGCCATCGCGGAGAGGAGCCATGGCGGCGGCGCTGGCGGCGGCGCGGCGGCTCTGGGTACCAGCCGTGCTGGGGCCGCGCCCGGTGAGTGCTGGGGCTGCGGGCTGGGCAGCGGGACGGTCCCGCCCCCCCACCGGGCCCCTCGGGAGCCGGGAGGCGTGCCCCGCGCCTGCGGCGGGCTGCTGCGCTGTGATTGGCCAGCTCGCGGGTGGGCGGTGCGCGGGCGGACTATGGCGACCTGATTGGAGCCGGCGCACGGTGGGGCGGGACTAGTCGTGAGGCGGCTCGGACTCTAACTGGTTCCCGCAGTGGAGCCGCCCGGGCCCGCGAATGGCGATTAGCTGTGCGCCGAGCGGGTGGGCAGGGCGGGGCAGCGCCCTCCTCGCTGATTGGTTGGTATTTCTAGGGGAGGTTGGTCCCTGTCCCTGAACCGCTGCCGGGGGGGGGTGACAAAGCGGAGGGGCGGTGGGGGTGTGCAATCCCAGAATCCTCTGCGGCCGGCCGAAAGTTGGGGGGACCCACCCTGGGGGGGGCCGTGGGTCCCTGGGGGGGGTCCAGGGTCCCCGGGCTGTGACCTCTCCCTTCCCCCCACAGGCGTGGATTTCCCACGATGCCGAACGGCGCCACTTCCCACCCGTAAGTGCCCCCTCTGGGGGGGGTTCCCCCTGCCCCCCTCATACCCCAGGGCCCTCTAACACTCGGGGGGGAGACAGGGACCGTGGAGCGGGGGGTCCCCAAACCCATCCTGTCCCCTCTCGGGGGCCTCCCCTTGGCCTCTGCGTTGAGGTTGGGGCATGACAGGGGCTGCAAGCTCCTTGCTTTGGGTTGCCGGTTACTCCGGGGTCTCCTGCCAGGGTGCTGGGGGCCCGTAAGGGTGGAGCAGGTTGTTCTTCCCGTGGGGATTCTCAGGCTGGGTGTGGCGGGGCCCTGGCATTGCCTGGGGGCTCCCTTCTCTCTCCGCTCCCCCCCATTTGCTGTCACCGTGACTAACTGCCCCCGTTTCTCCCCCGCGCCACGGCCGCCTGCCCCTGCAGCAGCCCAGCATCGTGAGTATGGCCAGACCGGGGGGGTGGGAACCCGGAGAGGGGAGGTGACCCCAAAAGCATGTGGGGAGGTGGGGGGGGGGCATGTGGGTCTGCATGGATGGCGCCTGGATGCCTGCGCTCCCCAGGTGGCGGGTGGGAGGCGGGGGGCGAGGAGGAGAGGGACAGGTGGCCCAGACGCCCGAGTCCTTACCCACCCGCTGTCCCCGCAGCCGCCCCCGGCCAAGTATGGCGGCCGCCACACCGTGACGCTGATCCCTGGCGATGGCATCGGCCCCGAGCTGATGCTGCACGTTAAGGAGGTGTTCAGGTGGGTGCCCCTTCCCCGCCCCCGCGCGCCCGGTCTGTCTGCGGGACCCAGGTGTGTGGGCCGTTCCCTGCCCCCAGGCACGCCTGTGTGCCCGTGGACTTCGAGGAGGTGCGGGTCAGTGCTGAGGCGCCAGAGGACGACGTGCACAACGCCATCATGGCCATCCGCCGCAACGGCGTTGCCCTCAAAGGTGAGCACGGGGCCAAGGACCACCCCCCCCCCCCACCCCCCACCCCCCCCACAGCTTGGGGACCCCTCTGCCAGCATGGGGACACCCTGAGCCCTGTCCTGTCTGTCCCCTCTCCAGGGAACATTGAGACCAACCACAACCTCCCGCCCAGCCACAAGTCCCGTAACAACCTCATCCGGTGAGAGACAGGGTGTGCTGGGGGGAAACTGGGGGACACTGGGAGCTGTGGAGCCTCCGGGGCTGACAGGAACTGGGGGACAGCGGGGCCCTGGGCTGGGGGGAACAGGAACCTGCTGGAGCCTGACCTGCGTGTTGGGGTGGGGCAGGACCAGCCTGGACCTGTACGCCAACGTGATCCACTGCCAGAGCCTGCCCGGGGTGGAGACGCGGCACCGTGACATCGACATCCTCATCGTGCGGGAGAACACCGAGGGAGAGTACAGCAGCCTGGAGCACGAGGTGGGACATGGCCCCGCCCCCCACATCCTGGCCCCGCCCCAGCAGTGTGATTGACAGCTGATGGGGCCATGCCCCTTGCACATGGGTACTTGCCTTGGCCATGCCCACTCACATGGGCATATGTTGGCCACGCCCCCAGACAATGACCACGCCCCTACATTTTTGTGGCCATGCCCCCCAAATGGCTCTACTGCATTGGCCACGCCCATGCACATGGATATGCTGCCTTGGCCACGCCCCCAGGGCAATGACCACACCCCTTATATAGTTATGTGTTGACCACACCCCCAGGGCAATGATCATGCCCCTACACTGCCTTGGCCATGCCCCCCTGAAAAACAGCTCTACTGCTTTGGCTACACCCCCTTACCTTACATGGGTATGATGCCTTGGCCATGCCCCCCCGGGCAATGACCATGCCCCTACACTGACTTGGTCACGCCCCCTTACATGGGTATGATGCCTTGGCCACGCCCCCACGGTAATGGCCACATCCTTACACTGCTTTGGCCACACCCCTCACTCCTGACCATGCCCCCAGCTGCTGGTCCCACCCCTGTGATTGACAGTACTGGAGGCCATGCCCCTTTCAGTCAGGCCCGGTGTTCCCCCGTATAGCCCCGCCCCTCCCCCGCCTGGCCACGCCCCCAGTCCCTGACGGCTCCGCCCCATCCCCAGAGCGTGGCCGGGGTGGTCGAGAGCCTCAAGATCATCACGGCCGGGCGCTCACGCCGCATCGCCCACTACGCCTTCCGCCTGGCCCGCGCTGCCGCCCGCCGCTCCGTCACTGCCGTCCACAAGGCCAACATCATGTGCGTGGGGGGCGGGGGGGGCCCTGCGGGAGCCCGCAGCGCCCGCTGACCACCCCCACCCCGCAGGAAGCTGGGGGATGGGCTGTTCCTGCAGTGCTGCCAGGAGGTGGCGGCCGAGTACCCCGAGATCAGCTTCCGCAGCATGATCGTGGACAACACCACCATGCAGGTGGGCCCGGCCGCCCCGCCCCGCCCCTCCCAGTAACCCCAGTAACTCCACCAACCCCTCCTCCTCCACAGCTGGTGTCGCGCCCGCAGCAGTTTGACGTGATGGTGATGCCCAACCTCTACGGCAACATCGTCAACAACGTCTGCGCCGGGCTGGTGGGGGGCCCTGGCCTTGTCCCTGGCGCCAACTACGGTCATGACTACGCCGTCTTCGAGACCGTGGGTCTGGGCAGGGCATGGGGCAGGGCCGGCCCCAGTTACAGCCAGGGGGGGTCTGGGTGCTGGGGGGGACGGGGCAGACTGGGAGCTCTGGGACTGGAGCGGGGGGTCCCCGGGGCACGAGGGGTGCCCTGGGGACTGCGGGGCCTCCCCGGTCACCCCCCCACTCCCCCACAGGCAACGCGTAACACGGGGAAGAGCATCGCCAACCGCAACATCGCCAACCCCACCGCCGCGCTGCTGGCCGCCTGCATGATGCTGGACCACCTACGGTGGGGCGGGGCCTAGAGCGGCAGGCGGGGCCTCCTCTGGAGGCACAGAGCCCCATTGGAGGGGCTGGGTGAGGGGTTTGCTGACGTGGCCTGTGCTGCCCCCACAGGCTGCACGGCCACGCCTCCACCATCCGCCGGGCTGTCCTCGCCTCATTGGATGATCCGCGGGTAAGTCCCACCCTCCCTCAGCGCCTGTCGGGGGGGGGGGCCACTGCGAGCCCCCCCCCCCCCAACAGCCGCCTCCTCCCCCAGACACACACGCCCGACATCGGGGGACAGGGCACGACCTCGGGGGCCGTCCAGAGCATCATCTCCCACCTGCCCCGCGCGTAGCGCCCCCGGGTAACCCCCGGGGGGCGGGCGGGATGGCGCCAGGTGCCCCCCGCCCCCAATAAAGCCCCAGCGGACCCTGCCTGTGGCCAGGACACACTTTTATTGGTGGGCCGGGCTAGGGCCGCAGCCAGGGGTGCCGCAGGCACTGGGCAGCCGTGGCACGGCGGGCGGGCTCGAAGGCCAGCATGGGCCGCAGGAAGCGGGCGAAGGCGGCGGCCGCACCCCGGGGCCACTCGTACTTCTCCTGCAGCACCGCCCGCAGCCCCCAGGGACGCAGGTGGCGGATGTGACGCAGCTCCCCTGGGGGCGGGGCCACACCATAAGCACACGCCCACCCCTGCGGCCCCGCCCCAGGGGCATAATTTGCATAGCCCTGCCCCCAGCTGTTGGTCACGCCCCTTCCCTCACCACGGCGGTTGAAGAACTCCCGGCTGTAGCGTCCCCCCAGTGCCACGTGACGTGGGATCTCCCCCAGCAGCTCCATCACGTGGGCGATGTGGTCTGGGGGGGCAGAGTGGGTCAGGCCCCGCCCCTCCTTAGCCCCACCCCCCGCCCCACGCCCGCCTACCCTCGTCCCTGCTGTAGTCCTCCCCTGAGTGGGGCTCAAAGAGGTAATCGCCGGTGGCTAGCTCGAAGGCCTGGGGGCAGAGGAGGATGAGGAGGGAGCAGAAAGGGATGAGGAGGGGGCAGAGGGGATGAGGAGGGGGCGGGGGGCCCTGGGGCCCGCCGTGGGGTGCGCAGCCCCTCACCATGCAGGCGGTGCTCCAGATGTCAGCGGGGGGCCCGTACCCCGCCCCCAGCAGCACCTCCAGGGCGCGGTACTGCCGGGTCTGGATGTCCTCGGTGAAGTGCCGGTGCTGGGGGGGGCAGGGGGGCAGCACGTCACCCTCTGCCTGGGGGTGGGGGCACCCCCAAACCCCCCACTGACCGCCCCCAACCCCCCATCTGTCCCAGAGATGCTGAAAGACACCCCAAACCACCCCTCCCGCTGCCCGTCCCCGCCCAGTCGCCCCCTCACCACCCAGCAGCCGTTGCCCAGGTCAGCGATCTTGACGCGCAGCCGGGGGGCACAGCAGGGGTCCAGGGGGTTCTCCTGCCCCCCCGGCAGCCCCCCACCTGCAAGGCAGCAGCAGGGACGTCACCGGGGCCCCCCATCCTCCCCAGCCCCCCACAGCCCCCCGCAGAACCCCCACTGGTGCCCCCCCAAGACCACCCCAGCACCCCCATGTTGTCTCCCAGCACCACCAGTTGACCTCCAGTCCTCCCCTAGCCCCCACTACCTTCCAACCCCCCCCAGACCCCCAATATTTTCCCTCCACCCCCAATTTCCCCCCCCCAACTCTTAACTGCCCCCCAGTTCTGTCCCCACCACCCCTCAGGACCCCCAGTTGCCCCTCGCTTCTCCCCACAACTCCACCTGCCCCCCAAATCCCTCCCCCCAACCCCACTTGCCCCCCCAAATCCCCCTGGGCCTCCCCTGCTGACCGAGGGGGGCGGGGGGCCCCCCCGAGCCCCCTGAGATGAGTGAGCTGGAGGTGGGGGTGAAGAGGGAGTCAGAGGCAGAGCTGGGGCTGGGGGGGCGCCGGGGGGGGGCCCCTCCCGAGTTGGAGGAGCCCCCCGAGAGCCCATCGCTGGAGCCGCCGGGCTGTAGGGTGTGCACCCCCGAGGAGGAGGCACCGCTGGGGGGGCTGCCCCCTTCGTCGGGGTCCAGGGGGGGTGCTTCTGCCGGAGGGAGGAGACACTGAGACCCCCAAACCCCAGGAGCCCCCCAAAAGGGAGGGATGGCCACGTCAACACCCCAAACTCCCCCCTCCGCTGCCCCAAAGCTGCCAGGTTTCCCTGCAAGACCCCCCGTCCCAGCCTCAGGGGGCCTGAAGCCTGGTGGGACCCCTCCCAGCCCTCATGGAGCCCCCAAAACCAACCCCCAGGGACCCCCAAAATCATTCTCTGGGGCTGATGCCCCCTGCCCCCCCAGGACCCCCAGAGCTGCCCTAGGGGCCCCAATCCACCTCACAGCCACCCCAGAAACCACCGAATCCTGCCCTGTGGACCCCCGTTATCCTCTCACCGTGCCCCAGGAGACCCCAAGCTCCCCCCCGGGGGTCCCAAAGCACTCACCGGCGTCATCGGGGTCCCCCAGTGATCCCCCAGTCTCCTGCAGGTGCTCCAGGTCCCGCAGGTGCTGGGCCAAGAGGCGGCTGTGGCGCCGCTGCCGCCGCCGTCGCCGCCGCCGCTGGGCACGGGAGAGCCCCTCCTGCCACGGGGGAGCGGGGTGGCCGGGTGGGGGTGCGAAGTGGCGCACGGGGGGGGACGCACCCGTGGGAGGAGCCATGCGGGGGCACGTGCGGGGCAGCGCACGAGGGCCAGGGGCCACCGCCCGCCCCAGACACTCACGGGGACATCCTGGGGCGCGGAGCTCACTGCACAGAGAAAAGGGGGTGTCAGATGAGCCCCCCCCTTACCCCGACTGGGGGTCCCAGGGGTCGGGGAGGTCCCGGGGTACCTGCGCTCTGCGGGGGGCCGCCCCCCCAGGCCCAGCGCGCAGCCTCGGCCGCCAGCTGCCGCACAAAGGGCTCCCCCACCCGCAGCAGCACGTTCTCGGGCTTGATGTCCGTGTGGATGATCTTGCACTTGGTGTGCAGGTAGTCCAGCCCCTCCAGCACCTGTGCCCCAATGCCGGGGGTCACCCCCGAATCAGGAGGGGCGCCCTGGCACTGGCAGGGGCTGCAGTAACCCCCCTCCAGTGGGGGGATTCTGGGGGCGGGTCTGGGGAGATCTACAGGGGACATTTGGGGTCCCCATGTGGATCTGGGGGAGCCCATAGGGACATTGTTGGGCTCTAGAGAGAACACTTGAGGTTCCTGTGGGGACAGGGGGGTTTGGGGAGTCTCTTGGCAGGGCGTTCGGGGTGCCATGGGGATATGGGGGTCCCAGGGAGAAGTGGGGGGGTCTCTGCAGGCTGGGGGGACGGGGGGGCCCTCACCTGTCGCACGATGCTCTTGACACAGGGCAGGGGCAGCCCCTGGTAGTTGGACTTGATGATCCAGCGCAGGAGCTGGTGGCCCAGTACCTCCAGCACCATGCACACATCTCGGGGGGGGGTCAAGGAGCACCCACACATCTGGGACTCCCCCACAGGGCGGGGAATTGGGGCCACCCCCCCCCCAGGACCCACCCCAGGGAGGAGAGGGGGTCCCCAGAAGGATACGGACACCGTTGACCCCTGAAATCTTGAAGTCGTCGATGAGCTGCACAATGTTCTCCCGGTTGGGATCGCTGGGGTCCGAGTCGCGGACCTGGGGGAGGGTTACGAGGGGTTGGAGGGGGCAGGGGGGGTCTCTGGGGGTCCCTGCAGGAGGGGGGGGCCAGGCGCGCTCACGCATTTCAGCAGCTTGATCTCGTCCAGGGCCGTCTCGGTGTACTGGGGCGCGCTCTTCACCACCTTCAGCGCCACGAACCGCTTCTGCCTGCGGAGGGGACCCAGGAGTCTGGGGGAGCCCCCCCAGACCCTCCCGCACCCCCGTGGGGGTCCCCAGGCCCGGGCACTCACCGGATGTCCCAGCAGAGCCAGACGGTGGAGAAGTGCCCCCAGCCCAGCTTGCGCACCACGTGGTAGCGCCCGTTGAAGAGGTCCCCGATGCGCACGGGGTAATACCCGCCTGGGGGGGCACAGAGAGGAGAGGGGAAGAGTCTGGTGCCTGAGGGCTCCCCCCCCCCCGCAGAGCCAGGCCTCCAGGCACCCCCACCTTTGCAGTAATCCTGGGGGTCTTCTTGCTCCCCCTCGTCAGAGCCCAGCAGTCCCTCCGACAGCAGTGGCAGGGGAGGGGGGGGCTCTGGCGACACATTTCCAGGGGGGCTGGGGGTCCTGAGAGGGGAGAGCCAGGCTGGGAACCCGGGCATTCGGACTCCCTGCACCCCCAGGTGCCTGCCTGCCCGCCCCCCCCCCTCCCCCCCCATACCTGGTCCCCTCGGGGGTCTCCCCCATGCTGGGGGGCCCACAGGGTGGTCCCACAGAGGGAAAGGAGAGGGGGGAATGGTCCCAGGAGTGCCAGAAGGTCCCAGAGGACCCACAGGACGGAGCATGTGGGGGTGTGAGGCACGCTGGGACATCACCCCCCCAAAATAGAAATGACCTCACGGCCCCAAGCACCACGGGGTTAAAAATAGCCCTCGCAGGGGGAAGGGTGGCCCTGGGAATGTGTCCCCCCCCCCAAACCAAAGGGGGCTTGGCTTGTCCCCCCTGGGGAACAGGAACACCCCAAAAGCTCCAGCCCACCCTCCGCTGGTTCTCCCCACACCCTGAGGGTCCGTGAGGCTCTAGGGGAGTCAGGACCCCGTTGCCCCCCCCTTGGTATCCTCCCTCACCGTGTGGGCAGTTTCTGTTTTTTGTCCTTTTTGCGCTTTTTCTTTCTTTTGCCTGGATCTGGGGGGGTTGCTGGGGGGTCATGAGGGCCCCCTGCACCACAGGCACCCCCCATGCTCCCCCCAGCCGACCCCACAGGGGCTCCGTGTTACCCCCACCCCCCGATCCATCTTCTCCCGTCAGACTCTCCCTCAGAACCCCTCCGCTCCCCCCAGGAACTACCTGATTCTTCCCAGAAATTCCCTCAGAACTCCTCAAAAGCTACTCCCCGGACACCCCCCACCTTTCCCCTGTGCCAGATCCCCCTACTTTGTCCTCACAAAACACCCTAAAAAACTTCAAACCTCTTCTCTGAACCCTACATGTCCCCAGTGCTCCCATTTTTCCCCACAAACCCCCTTGGAATCCCCCCAACTCCCCCCCCAGTCCCAAGACTCCCAATTTTCCCTCACAAATCCCCTCAGAATGGTGCCTCCAGCCCCAAGACCCCGCTTTCCCTGCACAACCCCCCCGGGACACCTACAAACCCTTCCCACCCCGGGAACCACCTGTTTCTCCCCTGAAACTCCCCTAAACCCCACTCTCGAGATCCCCCGCAGTCGTGACACCCCCAGGTTTCCCTCATGATCCCCCTTAGGACGCCCCTGACGCACCTCCCAGCGCCGGGACCCCTACTTTCCCCTCACGACCCCCCCCCCGGGACACCTGCAAACGCTTCCCACCACGGAAACCACCTGTTTCTCCTCAGAAACCCCCTTAACTCTGCTCTTGAGACGCCCCCGGTCGCGGCACCTCCGGGTTTCCCTCACGATCCCCCTCAAGACGCCTCCGAGGGCCCTCAACGCCCCCCCCGGCTCTAGGACCCCCACTTTCCCCTCACAAGCCCCCCGACACGACCCCCCCTTCCCTTCAGAACGCCCCCCCGGACCCCCCCGCAGGCCCCCGGGCCGAGACCCCCCACTCTCCCCTCGCAGCCCGGTCCGAAGCCGCCGCTCTCCCGCCTTTGCCCCGTTCCCCTCACCGCTCCTCGCGCCCGCCGCCGCCCCCCCGCGCAGCTCCATGCTGCGCGCCCCAGCTCTGCGCATGCGCCGCCCCCCCGCGGGGAGCGAGGGGCGGGAAACCACCGCGGCGCCGACGGGCCAATGGGGAGCCGCGCCCCGGGCACGGCCACGCCCCTTACCCCGCCCACCCATCGCCATGGAGACGGCGCCGCTCAGGCCCGTGCGCCCGCAGGACGCGGCCGGAGCTTCCGGCGCCCCCGAGAGACCCGAAACCCCACAGACGCCGCGCGATCGCCTCAGGGGGCGAGCAGAGCCACCGCGCACCGCCCTCCGCCAGCAGCTGCGGTCCGGACGCTACTAGGAGCGCGAAAACCCCTCCTTTTGGCCCGAAAACGAGCAGCCGAGGGCCCTGCGGCGGCCGCGAGCACGAGGGCGAGATGGGACCGCCTGCGGGCAGGGAACCGCCCGGGAACCGGCGGCGGGCGCAGAACGCGACGCGCAGGGTCCAGCGTCACGGAGAGGCGGTGAGGCCGGCACCGGCCGGAGCCACCGGCGGCCCGCGGGGACCCGCCGCCCGTCCCAGGCGGCAGCACGGCCGCGACCCTACCCTGCTCCCCAGCTCAGAGCGCCGGAAGTGACGTCACCCCGCCCCCCCCCGCTGATTGGCTCCCGCCCCTCGCGTCATCGCTCCGCGACGCGCAACCATGGCAACAGCGTGATAAACCCCAGCTGAAGCGAGATGTTCCCCAAAACCAGACCCGGGCCCCCAGAAAACGGCGGCGGGTCCCAACCAGCAGGGCCCAGTGCTCCCCCCCAGCAGGCCGGATACCCCCCACCCAAGAGCTTTGCCCCCCCTCGCCCCCAACGGCTTTGGCACCCCAAAACTGCCCCAGGGCTGAAGGGCAGCACCCCCCCAGAAGGAGTATTGCAGCCATCCTCGGGGGGCAGAGCGCCCCTCAAAAGGGCCCTGCACCTCCCCACAACATACAGCCCCCCACCCCCAAAGGGCCTGGGGACCCCCTGGAGCCTGCCCTGGGGAAAGGGGGGGGCAGGGTAAGGGGGCGATGAGCCCCCCCACCCCATGAAGAGACAGGGCCGGGGGGCTGCTGGGCATCAGTTTAATAACAGGGCACAGGGGGCTGCCAGGGTGGAGGGGTGTCGGGGGGCAGCACCCCCAGCCCCACCCCAAAGCCTCCCCTGCCCTGGGGTCCGGGGGGGGGGGGGGGGGGGGTGGGGGGTGGGGGGGCAGGATGCTCAGGGAGGGGCAGGGGGCAGAGAGGGGGACCCCTACCCTCCCCCCCAAACAGCAAAATCCCACCAGGAAAGAAAGGGGAGACCCTACAAAAAATAGGAGCCCCCCACCTCCCCCCCAACCCCCCATTCCCCCCTCTTCCTTCCAGCTGTAATTAGGGGGGGGCACTTCTCCTCCCCCAAAAGAGCCGAGGTTTGTCCCGCGGCGTCCAGCGCTGTGTCCCCCTCCCCTCCCCGGCCCGGGGAGGCGTCCCAGAAAGCAGGGAGGGGGGGGTTCCCCAAAATAAAATGCCCCCCCACAGCCTGGGCCGCCATGCACCTAGAGGTCCCTGGGGGGCCGGGGGGGCGGCAGGGGCGGGGCCGGGGCGCAGTCCAGGGGTTCAATATCAACTTTTGTCGGCGGTGGGGTCTCTGTGGCGGGAGGTCTTCATGGTCTCCAGGTACTCCTGCTGCGAGACGGCAAGCACCGACGCCAGGATCTCGTCGTCCTCCCAGTCGTTTAGGCCTGGGGAGTCGCAAAATTCGACAGAGTGGGGGGAAGTTGGAGTCGAGATCCCCCCAGCATCACCCAGAAGGGATGGCAACACGCCTCATCATGGCAGGGTGGAGCCAGCAACCCTCCCCACAAATGTTGTGGGGCTCCCCTCAAATTAGTTTGTGTCATGACCCCCCCCCCCCCCCCCATCGCAGCAAAAGGAACAGATCCCTCACCGGACACGTTTTCCCCCAAGTCCAGAGCACTGCCAAGCTGAAACCCCAAAACTCAAGATTCCCCACCAAAAGCCGTGACTCAGCATCTCCCCCCACACTGAGACATAACCCCCTGATCCAAAAACGTCCCCCACAACACTACGATCCCCCCCCCCAAGACCCCCAGCAAAACCCCCATTCTAACCCCCCTCCCCCCGCCTTTAAATCCCCCCCCCAGACCCCGTCCCGCCCCCGCTCACCAAAGGCGGTGGGGGACATCTGCTGCATGATGGCGCGGCACTCCAGCGCGGGGTACAGGGACACCAGCGGCGGGGTGGCCCGGCCCCCACCTGCCCCCAGCTGGCTGCTGGTCCCTGCGGGAGGGCAGGTGCGTGAGGCGGGGGCCCAGGCACACCAGCCCTGAGGCCCCCCAGCAGCATCCTGTCCCAGCCAACACCGCGCTACACCCCCTTGCCTTTCCCACCCACAGGAGCTGATCTGGGGCTCCCAGTACCCCCTAATTCCCAGTTTGAAGCTCCACAGCTCTCCCCAGCATGCAGCGTGGGGGTCCCTCCTGCCCCAGCCCCCCCAACCACCAGTGTGGGGCCCTAAACTCCCTTTAAGAACCAGTTGACCTCCCCCAGCACCTCGTAACACCCAGAGTCCCCCAGCCCCCCGTTTGTCCCCCCCGGCCCCCAAGAGCACCCACCTGGGGCACAGGGCGAGGGAGGTTTGCCCGCTGGAGGGGCACCGGGCGAGGGGGGCTTGGGGCCGGGCGCCTCGGGGTGCAGACCAGGGTGCTCAGGTGAGGGTGCGGCGCTGCGGGGCCGGGGCGAGCGCCCGCTCCACTCTTCCAGGCCGCTGGCCGCTGCCGCCGTGGCTGAGCTGCACGTGGCGCTGGCCTTGCGGGGCTGCGGGGGCAGGGGGAGGCGCGTCACGTCCCTCCCTGGCCACCGCCGCTCCCGGGTGGGCAGGGGATGGGGGGGGACGGGGACACCAGGGCACCCCACCTGCCGGGCCTGCTTCTCCTGGTCGCGCAGCCACTGGAGGTAGGACTCGCGGGCCACCTGCTCCTCGATGGCCTCGTTGGTGGCCTCCCAGTCCGTCGCCCGCTTCTTGTCCTCCAGCATCTGCTGCTCGATCCAGGACTCCTCCGACGTCTTGATGGCGCTTTTCATCAGCGACTGCTCCGCCAGCTGTGGGCAGGGCCACGGTAGGACACGCCCACCCAGAAGCCACGCCCCCATCCGCCGGAAGGCCCCGCCCCCCGGACACAGCCCCCACAGCAAACTGCTGGCAGGGGCGGGGCCACACCAGGGCACCCGCCCCCTGCAGAGGCCACACCCCCAGGGCTCAGCCCTCACAGCAGGCTTCACCCCCCTGCTAGACCACATCCCAAAAGGCTCCACCCCAAGAAGTGGGGCGGGGCAATGCTTGGACACACCCCCACAGGCCTTGCCCCCATGGACAAATATGACATGTTGTCAGCTGGGGGGCAGGGCCACACTGAGACACACCCCCTCGTGTAAGGCTCTTGGGGGGTGGGGCTAATCGTGGCCACACCCCCTCTGTGGTCCCACCCACAGGGGAAGGGAGGGGGAGGCCAGGAAGGGCCCCAGGCCCCCCCCCAGAGACCCCCTGGGCTGAAGGAGGGCACCCCACCCCATGGCAATGGGGGTCCCAGCCCCCCCCCCCCGCCAGCCCCACTGACCCCTGGCTTGAAGGAGGGCAGCCCCAGCCCCACGCCGATAGTGGCCTTGTTCGGGTTGACGACAGAGTTGTAGTGGATGTTGCGGTGGTAGCTGACCCGGATGGGCTCGTCCTCGTTGTGCTGGATCCCGTGGAAGGTGTTGATGGGCTCTGCAGGAAACCCCTCAGTACAGCGGCACCCCCTGACACCCCAGAGGGACCCCCCCAGACACCCGGGGACCCCACATCAGCACTCCGGGGGACCCACAGGAACCCCAGAGCCCCCCACACCACTGTGGGGACCCCACAGACATCCCCCGCAGCAGCTTGCGGACCTCAGAAACACCCCAGGAAGCCCCTCAGCACCTTGGGGAAGTCCACATTGTCACCATGAGGGACCCCCCCAGACCCCAAAGATCCCTAAAGCACTTTGGAGACCCCAGAGCAGCCTTGGGACCTCCATAGCACCACAGAGACCCACCCCAGCACCCTGGGGAAGCCCAGAAAACCACAGGAACACCCCCACAGTACCCACATCAGCGCCCTGGGAACCCTCCCAGTGCCTCAGGGATGCCTGTGGCGCCTCGGGGACCCGCTCCCCGCTGTCCCCAGGGCCCCGCAGGGTGGACGCACCAGTGCCGTACTGGTAGACCTCGACAGGGCGGTTGTACATCTCAGCCATGGCCTGCATCTCAATGTGGTTCCCGTGGCACGTGCTCTTGCGCTTGCGGTTGATGTAGGTGGTAAAATCCTCCGTCACGTAGTTGGAGAAGTAGTCTGCGTTCTTCATCTGGGGACGAGAGAACGTCAGGGGATGTCGGGGCAGCCCCAGGGTGGCAAGGGGCACCGGGGGGGTGGTGTGGAGCACGGGGACACAACAAGAGCACCCCAAAAACACCGGAGATATCAAGTGCGGGAGCCCCACAAACACTGGGGACCTCAGAAAACATCAGGGGACATTGGGGAGGACTGCAGGAGAGAAACCCAGTCACCCCCAGTGCTCCCAGCACCCTCCCAGCCTGCCTCAGTGCCTCCAAGTACATCCCAGTGCCTTCCAACACATCCCAGTGTCCCCCGGCCTCTTTCCAATCCCCCTGTGCCTCCCAGCATAACCTTGTGCCCCCCAGCACCCCTCAGTGCCCTGCCATCACCCTCCTGCACACCTCAGTGCCCCCCGGCTCCCTTCCAGTGCCCCCCAGCGCCTTACCAGATAGTCCATGCAGTGCTTGCGGACCACCTCGTGCATGTCCTGGTCTCCGTACACCTGGTCAGCTGGTCACACCCAGGCGAGGGAGGCAGAAAAGGACAGTGAGGGGGGTGTCAGCCTCTGCCCACAGACACCTGGGAGCCCCGTGTTGGGGTGGGGGGGGACGGGGCTCACCCACAGCCCGGAAGAGGCAGGCGCCATCCTCCTTCATGCGCTTGATGATGAAGCCTTTCTTCTCCCGCAGCGCCTTCTCGAACCGGTGCTCCTGCTGGAGACACAGCCGGGCTTGGCGCTGGCACCCGCATGCTGGGGGGGGGGGCGAGGGGGGGCCGAGGGGCAAGGGAGGGGCCCTCGGGGACACACACGGCAGGGCCCCGACACCCGCCCCTCGCGGGGATGAGCGCAATGAGCACGGGGGTCCCCGTGTGACACAGGGACACACACACACGGGAGGGAGAGGGGACAAGGGGGGTTCCGGGGGGGGGGGGGGGGGGTACATGCCGCAGGGGACAATCCCCTCGTGTGAGTCACACAACCGTGGGGGTGAGAGCACAGGGAAACCCAGACAGCTCCTAAAGCACCCCAGGCCACCCGGGTCCCCCCGGTGCCCGTGTCCCCCCCGCCCCACCACCTGCCCCCACCCCAGGGCCCGGTGCCTCCAGGTCCCCCCCGGCCCGGCGCCGGCCCCCGCACCTGCTCCGCCGTGGCCGGGTCCATCTCCACCCGCCCGGCCTCGTACTCGTCCTCGCTGTTGTAGCCGCCTCCCGCCTCGTCGGGGCCGGGGCTGCCGCCGGGGCCCATCCCCAGCCCGAGCCCCATCCCGCCAGGGCCGCCGCAGCCGGGGCCGCCGCCGCCGGGGCCGCCACTGGGCCCGGCCCCTCCGCGCCGCCGCCGCTTGCTGTGTCCGGGGCCGCCGCCGCCGCCGCCGCTGCCGGGCCCGCGGGGCTCGGGCAGCCCCAGCGCCGCCGCCTCGAGCCCCAGCAGCGACCCGGGCCCGTCCCCTGTGACGGGGCCGCCGCCGACAGGGCCGCCGGGACCGGCGGGTGGGGGCGAGCCGGCGGCCGGCAGCCCGGCCCAGCCCCGCAGCGGCGGCGGCGGCGAAGCCCTGGGCCGCGGCCCGCCGACCCCGCCGGGGCCAACGGACTCGCCCACGCCGCCGGGGCCGCGCTCGGGGCCGGCGTCTGCGCCGCGCTCAGGGCCGGCGTCTGGGCCCGAGTCGCCGTCGCCGTCGGGCGCCGGCACCGGCTTCTTCTTTGGAAGGATGGTCATTGCGGGGCGCGCATGGGGCGGCGCCGGGGAGACCGGGGAGGGGGGACCGGGAGGCCCCGCCGGGCCGCGGCAGCCCCGGGAGGCGCCGTGGGCCGGGGACGGTGCTGCTACCCGCGGGCCCCGCGGAACCGGGGGGGCCTTGCCCAGGCCCCCCCGCGTGCGCGGCGGCGAGGCCGGAGCTGTCGGGCCGCAGAGCGCGGGCGGGGGCGCTGCCGCCGCCGGGCCCGTGTCAACATCAACAGCGGCGCCCTCTGACCCCTCGCGGCGCTTCCGCCTCACCCGCCGCCCGCGTGCCCATTGGCCAGCGGCGCCCTCGCCGAGCCTCCATTGGCCGGCGGCCCGCCCGGAAGTCCCGCCCGCGCGGAGGCCGGCGGGGAGGGAGGGCGGGGGAGGGGGCGGGACCGGCGTCGCCCCGGCGACGACGCGGCTGCCCGCGGATTGGGCTGGAGGCGGGAGGAGGGCGCGGATGGGGCGGGGCGCGGCCGGCACGGAGAGAGCGTTGATTGGGGCGAGCTCTGGCGGGCGGGGCCGCCCGGAGCGGGCTCTGATTGGGTGGTGGGGAGACAGGCGGGGCTCGAGGAGGCTGCGGGCGCTAATTGGCTACCTGCGGAGGGGGGCGTTCCTGCAGGAGAGGGCGCTGACTGGGCGGCGCGGCCGGGCCGCCGAGGGAGCGGAGGCTGGTTGGGCCGCACGGGTAAGGCGGGACTTAAGGAGAGCGCTGGCGCTGATTGGCTGCCGCGCGACCGCTGGCCCATCCGGCTTCAACGGGCCGGGGATGGGCGGGAGCAGTGAGAAGGCTCCGAGCCGCGATTGGGCCGAGCCTAACCCCGCCCACCCCACCCTCCCATTGGCCACGGCAGGCGACCTAATTTCCTATTGGCTGAAGAGCAGCAGGGCCGAGGCGAGTATGGAAGCCGTCTCCGTGACTCCA
This sequence comes from Strix uralensis, assembly GCF_047716275.1. NCBI lineage: Eukaryota > Metazoa > Chordata > Aves > Strigiformes > Strigidae > Strix > Strix uralensis. The sequence goes on from NW_027436834.1 coordinate 87,225, forward strand.
CCCCCAAAGCTGTCAATCTCACGGAGGCCACGCCCCGTCTCCCTCTCCTCCCTCCAGGCGTGCGGGGGCCCTGCCCCCCCCCCCCCCCCCCCCCCCCCCCCAACAGAGACCCACGGCTCCATTTTCAGCTGGTTTATTAAAATCCATCGCACCCCCCCCAGTAACAAGGGTGGGACCCCCCCCCTCCCTGCCCAAGGGGACACCGGCACCCGGGCCGCTGTCCCCAAGCTCTCGCTGGGGGGGAATGACCACGGCCCCAGGGATGCCCCGAGGGGACCCAGGCATCCAGGCACGCGCCGAATCCGAATCCATTCCTGGGGACTCAAGGCCCCCACCGTGCCGAATTCATGCTGAGCAGCCCCGCAGAGAGGGGGTCTCCCAGCCGGGATCCAGGCGTCCGGGCATCGTGCAGGGGACCCAGGCGCCGGGGCTCAGTGGGCTTTGTGGCGGGGGCGGTCAAGGGCACGCTGGGCGGCGGCCAGGTGACGGCAGGCATCGGCCAGGAGGGCGCCGGGCACCAGCACCCACACCCCGTTGAGCCCCACGAAGTAGCCCCAGAAGTAGAGGGGCTGGGGGTCGCTGTGGCTCCAGCCCGCCCGTGCCTCTGTGGCGAAGTAGAGCACGTCCCCGTAGAGCTGCCCTGTGCGTGGGGAGGGAGATGCTGTCGGGGAGGGCTGGGCGGCTGCAGGGACACGGGCGGCCCCCCCCTCACCTCCCTTCCCCCAGGTGCGTGGGGGTCCCAGGTGTACCGAGGGAGACGAGGAGCTGCAGGACGTAGCGGGTCGGGTGGCGGCGCAGGAAGGCGAGGAAGGTGAGGAAGCTGAGGGGGCCCCAGGCCCAGGCGGTCACTGTCTCCATGGCAACCGTGAAGTCATCGCTCCTGGAAAAGAGGGGTGACACACACAGAGCGGGATCAGCCTGGATGCCCGTGTCCCCCGGACACCTCCCTCCCCACCCACCTCCGCAACTCACGTCATGTAGCGGCTGTCAGCTTTGGCGTACTCCTTCCCTGCGGGCAGCGCAGGGTTAGCGGGGTGACCCAGGCGTCTGGGTGCCCCCCCACACCCCGCAGGGGACACAGCCATCCAGGGGACTCCCAGCCCCGCCCCATGGCCCGGGGACACCCAGGTGCGCCCGTCCCACGATGCCCAGGGAACCCCCTTTTCCCTTCAGGGCCCACTGGTGCCCCGGGGGGCCCCTCCCCAAAGGGACGCAGGCGATGGGGACCCTCCCCAGGGAACCCAGATCCCCCTTAGCAGCCCCAGAGCCTCCCCCGACCACCGTTACCCGCCCCAGGCACCCCGCCCCCGCCCGGCGCTCACAGACGTCGGCCAGCAGCCCGGTGGCGGCGGGCAGCTCCCGGTGCCGCAGGCTGAAGTAGCCCTCCAGGACCCCGTGCACCCCCGCGCACATCAGGAACCAGCCCAGCGCCAGGCGGCGGGCGGGGCTCCGCGAGGCCCCGCCCCTGGCACCGCCCCCGGCACCGCCCAGCGCCCAGCCCAGCGCCAGCAGCCCCGCCCCGGCCGCCGCCACCGCGCCCGCGCACTGCCAGCCGGGGCGCGCGCTGCCCACGTAGCCCGGCAGCGGCAGGGAGCGCGGCCAGTAGGGATGCACCGTCGTCGCCATGGCAACGCCGTTACGGTCGCCGCTGAGCTGTGGGAGAGGGAAGGAGGAAGCGAGGTGAGGGAGGGGGGACACGGCCCCGCCCCGGACGCCCCCCCCCCGCCCCCCGTTACCGGCCGGGCCCCCGCGGCTTTTCCCCGCCAGCACCGGCCGGGCCCCGCCGCGCTGCCGCCCTCACCTCAGCGCCGCCGCGCCGCGCTCTGCCGCGCCGCTCCCTCCGCCGCGCCTCCGCCCCCTCGGCCAATGGGCAGCGCGCCACAGCCCGGCCGGCCAATGGCGGCGCGCCCCGCCCACCGCCCCGCCCGCCGATTGGCCGCCCCCGCCGCTGGGGAGACGTGGGGCCAGGGGGAGGAGCCTCACTGGGGGCGTGGCCTAGCCATTAGCGGGCGTGGCCTGATGGGGGCGTGGCTTCTCGCCATGGAGCGAGGTGCCCCCTCCCGTGCAGAGGGGCCAGGGGCAGCACCCCCCACCATACACAGGCCCTGTGCTCCCCCCATGGACCCCCCCGGGATGTACCAGCAGCACACAGACCCCACCCGGGGCTGTACAGGAGCTGTATGTATCCCCCGAAATCTATATGGGCCATATGACCTCCCCCGGGTTGCAGACCTGCCCTGCCAGGACATACAGGGCCAGATGGACCCCTCCCAGGAACACACAGACCCCCCCAGAGCTCTATAAACCATCTGACTGCAGCCTTATCTAAGGCCATATAGGCACAGTTCTCCCCCCAGACTCATGTAAATACTACACAATCCACTCCCCAACCCATATAGGAACTGCGCACAGCCCCCATACCAGGCACAGCTCTCCCCAAAAATGTGTAGGGACCCCTTCCTCCCCCCTCCACTCCAGGCCACACCGACAACCCCTGGAGATGTTTGGAATATGTAGGAACCCACCCCCGAGGCCGTACAGGAGCTATACGGCGAGCGAGGGACCCCAAACCAGCAGCATTTCCCCCAAAAAGGAGCCAGGCAAAGCAGTGGCAGCAGGTCCCTGTATTGAACCCAGCTGTGTGCCCTCCCTCGCCCCACCCCGCCAGACCCCCTCTCCTGAGGGGGGCATGTGACGGGGGCCCCCCCAGAAACCAGCAGCTCGCCAGGAGCAGCCAGGGAGGCCCCGGCTTTGGGGCTCCCCCCAAATTTAGGGGCACCCCACCCAGATCTGGGGACCCCTCCCCACACAAGGGAAGGGGGGGGCATGGAGTGATTCCGGGGGGTGTGACCCCTTGGATTTGTGGGTCAGACCAGGGTGCCGGGGGGCTGCGGGTCCGTGGTGGTGGCGGGGGTGGCCGCAGGGGGGTCCCCTGAGGCCCTGGGGGTGGCAGGGGCAGGGACAGATGTCAAAAAAGAGAAATAAAGAGAAATAAACGAAATACAGAGAAAAAATGACGACAAATGAGAAGACAACAGAAAAAACAGAGAAAGAAAAGAAACAGCAATTAGCCCCCCCCAAACATGGACCCCGCCCCCTCTGCCTGGACAACCCAAAGCCCTGGGGATGGGGACCCCCTCTCCGCCCGGGACCCCCATCCTCCCACTCCCAGAATTAAGAAAAGCAAAAAGGAAAAGAAAAACAAGGGCAGGAGAAATGTCCCCCAGAAATGGGCAGGAATGCCAGGGGTGGGGGGGAGCCCCAGAATGGGGGTTTGGAGGGAAACTGGGGAGGGGACCCCACCCTGGGGAGACCTCAAAGGTGGGGCTGCTGGGGGACCCCAAACTGAGGCACCTGGGGGGTTCTGGGGGTCCCCATGGAGTAGGGCCAAAGGGGGAGGGTTGGGGGGGCCCAAAGGGGGCACATTTAGGGTGTCCCCTGAGGGGACTCTGTGGGGTGTCAGGGGTCTCCAAGTGGGAGTCCCCAATTTGGGGACATTTAGGGGTCCCTGAAGGACTAAGAGAGGAGCCAAACTGGAGCTACTGGTGCCCCCAAATCAAGGCCCTCCTTGTCCTCAAGTTGACGACGTCTGGAGGTCCCCAATGGACGGGGGGGGTCCCCAAACCGGTGATATCAGCCTCCTTGGGGGCGGGTTGCTCACATCATGCCCCCAAACCGGGGCCTACCCCCAATGCCCCTCCTAAAAGAGGGGCATGCGGTACCCCCGGGGCGCCCCATACCTGGGCGCCAGGGCCCCGGCGTAGCTGAGCGAGTGGGGCAGGCCGGGGGGGTCACGGCGGCGGGGGGGCCAGGCAGGGCCGGGGGGCGGCAGGCGGGGGCCGGGGGGTGCTGCCGGAGGGGCCCCCGTGTGCCGCAGGTACCAGTCCCGCAGCCCCTCCAGCGCCAGCCACTTCTGGCTGCGGCGCTGCTCGGCTGAGGGGGGGCCCCCCCGGCCCCGGGCAGCCTCAGGGGCGCTTTCAGGGGGGCCCCCCCAGTCGATCAAGGCCTCCGAGCTGTTGCTGCGGCGGGTGCGGGGGGCCGGCGGGGGTGGGCCAGGTGCCGGGGGCCCCCCCAGCTGCGAGTCCTGGCTGCCCGACCAGGGCCGGGGGGGCAGCCCCGGCACCTCGGGGCTGGGAAGAGGGGGGACACGGGGTGAGACAGAGGGGCTGCAGTCCCCCAAAGCCCCCTGCACCCGCCCTCCATGGCCCTACCCTGCTCACCGCGCCCTGCGATTGCCCCACGCACCCCCCCAACCTGCCCCCAGGACCTACTATTGCCCCCCAGCCCCCACCTCCCACCCACCGTGCCCCCCCAGCCCCCCAAGACGCTCACCGGCAGAGGGGGTGCCCACGGGCGCAGGGGCTGCGGGCCAGGACGGGTGTGGCCGGGACGCTGCGGCCCTCGAAGCTGGAAGCGCTGCGGGGCAGGGTCCGTGCCGGGCTGGGGGCCGCAGCACCCCGTCAGGGGGGTTGGGGGCCCCCCCCAGGACGTTTGGGAGGGGACACGGGGTGGGAAAGGCCTTAGGGGGGCTGGGGGCGGGGGGACACGCACCTGGCAGGGCTGGCGAGGGAGCTGCGGCGGCCGGGTCCCCCCGGGGGAGCATCGGGGGCCCAGGGCGGCCGGCGGTCGGGGCTACCAGATCCGGCCCGGGGGGGCGAGGGGCGACCAGCTCCGCTTGGGGGGAGCTTGGGTGGGGGCAGCCCCGGGAGGGCCCCTGTGGGGACACAGAGAGTGGGGACGCGGTGGCCAGGGGCCCCCCCCCCGCGGGGACGTGGGCGTCCGGGCAGAGCCCTCGGGGGGCACCCGGGGGTCCGGCACTCACCGTTCTCCAGCGCGGGCAGGTCGCAGAGGGACCCGTTCTCATCTGAGGGACCCAAAGCGAGGGGACAGGGGTCAGTGCCTCCGGGGTCCCCCCAAACCTGCCCCCTCCCCATCTGGGGACCCGCCGCGGGGCTTCAGCCCCTCCGCAGCCCCCCGCGCCAGGCCGGGCTCTCCTCAGAGCTCCCCACCGCCCCCCGGGGCTCTGGGCCCCCCCAGCTCCTCCCCGGGTGCCCTGGGGATCCCCCGCCTCGGACCCCCCACCCCGGTGCTCACCGTGCGCGGCGGCGCCGAGCTGGGCGCGGAGCTGCCGGAGCCGCTGGGCCGCGTCGGCCTGCAGGCGCTGGCGGCGGCGGCGCTGCTCGGGGGGCAGCCCCGGGGCGGCCGCCAGGCGCCGGGCGGCCTCCACCACCTGCAGCTGCACCGCCACCTCCCGCCGGGCTGCCCGCGCCGCCTGCGGGAGCCGGGATCGGGCACGGCGGGGCCGGGCCGCGGGGGCCGCCGGACGAGGCCGGAGGGGGCCGCGCGGGGCCGCGGGGGTTAGGGGCGCCGCCATGGGGGTACGGGGGCCGCCGCGGGACACGCCGGGGTACGAGGGGGCCGGGGGCCGCGTGGGGTCTGGGGGCCGCCATAGCAGTGTGGCGACAGCCACGGGACACGCGGGGGGCGCCATCGGGGTACACGAGGGGACGGGACGGGGTACGGGAGCCACCGTGGGTCACCCCGGGGGGGCAGGGACCCACGAGGGGACGCACCCGGGTGGGGGCGGGATGGGGCCAGGGACCCTGGGGCGGGGGGGAAGGACATTTTTGGCCTCCCGCCACCCCCCAGACCCTCGTTGCTCCCCCCTCCAGCGCCCCCCCCCCCCCCCATTCCCCACTGCCTACCTCAGGGAGGGTCCCCCGGGGGGGACCCCCGGCCCGGCGGCGCGGGGGGGGCTGGGGCCTCTCGCCAGGCTCCAGGGGGTATTCGGGGGGCAGCTTCCCCGTCAGCTCCTGCGCACAGCGGGGGGGCGATGGGGGGCCAGGGGGCTGGGGTGGGGGGTCTGGGGGCCTCCAGAAGGGGAAGGGGAGCTTTGGAGGACCAGGGAGCTTGGGGGGGTTATGGAGGGGGGGGGGCTAAGGCAGTCTGGGGAGGGCTATAGGAGTCCCAGGGGGAGCAGGGGGGTGGACAGGGGGTTCCGCGGGTGTCCTGGGTGGAGCGGGGGGGTCCCGGGGGGGTCCCAGGGGGCTGGAGGGTGCTGGGGCTGGGGGCGGAACCCCGGGGGTCAGAGATCAGGGGTGAATCGGGGTGTTCTGGGGTGGGGTCCCCGGGGGGGGGCGTGGAACAGGGATGGGGGGTCAGGTCAGGGGTCAGGGGTGACTCACGGCCTCCTGCAGGCAGAGGCGCCGCAGCTCCCGCAGGCGCAGCCCCAGGGCCTGGCGCAGCCCCCGCTGCCGCTCCCGCAGCTCCTGCAGCCGCCCCGTGGGCGCCCCTGCGCCGGGCAGAGGTCAGGGGGCACAGGTCAGGGGGCACCGGGGCAGAGGTCAGAGACACCGGGGTCACCGGGGAGCAGAGCTCAGGGTCGCCGCAAGTCACCGGGGGGCAGAGGACACCGGGGGGCAGAGGTCGGGGGGCACCACGGAGGCAGGGGCACAGTGGGGTGGGGGGAGACACCGCGGTGTCAGAGGGCACGAGGGAACAGGGCGGGGTCAGAGGTCAGAGGTCGGGATTCACCGTACCTGCAGGGCTGTAGGTCCCCGGGGGGATGATGTGGCCCCTCACCTCCATCTCGGGGCGGGCGGGGGGCCGGCACCCATCGGCCCCGGGCGCTGCGGGGAGCCGTGAACCCAGGCGGCCAGGGGGGAACCCAGGCGGCCGGGGGGGGCCCCAGGCGCCCGCTGCCCCGGGGTCGGGGGTCACGGCCCGGTCCCCCCCTTCCCCCGCTTCCGCCTGCCCGGCCCCTCCCCAGGGACCGGGGCGGCCCCTCCCGCCCCCCAGGCGCCCGGGGGTCCCCACCCCCCAGGGGGACCCGGCCCCTCCTCCCGCCGAAGGGGCCCCCGGGGGTGTGGGGGGGGCGAGGCTCAGACCTGGACCCCCCCGGGGGACCCCAGCCCTCCTCCCCGAAGCCCCGTTTCCCACAGTGCCCTGGGGCAGCCCCCCTCCCCCCCCCCCCCCCGTGTCCCCCTTACCGTAACCCCGCGGGCGCTGCTCCGGGGGGTGGCGTGGCCGGGGGGGGCTCCCGCCACCCACACGGCTGGGTGGGACCCAGGCGTCCGGGGGGGGGTCAGCCCCGCACCCCCCCCAGGGGACCCGGGCGTCCGGGCAGCTCCGCTCCCCCCCCGGCGGCTCCGGGGGGACCCAGGCGTCCGGGGGCGGGGGGTCTGGCTCCCCCCAGAGGGACCCAGGCGTCCGGGCGGGGAGAGCGGCCTTCCCGGGCAGCAGGCGGCCGGGCGGGTGTCGGGGTCCCCCCTGCTCCCCCCCGTGATGTCACTTCCTGCCGGCTCCCCTCCCCCCGGGGCCCAGCGCTTCCTGCCTCAGCCCCGCGGCCCCCGCTCGGGGCACCGGGACCCCCCCCGGCCCCCCCTCCCCGGCCCCGCAGGGACACCCCGAGACCCCTTGGACTCCGCAGTGGCCTCCAGGCCCACCCCCCCCGCACCCCCACGGCAGCCCCCAGCTCCCCGGCCCTCGCGAGGCCTGGGGAAGCGCCACCCCCCGGCACTTCACAGCCCCCCCCACCCCATAGGGCCCCCCCACCCTAGAGGCCCCCCCCAGCCCCGTAGCCCCCCCCGCAGTCGCGCAGGGCCCCTCCCCGCCCCATAGGGAGCCCCTGAGCGGTGCCGTGGGGCGCGGGGGGCGGCGATGTCCCGTGGGGCGGCCGAGGGGGCCCCCGCGCCCCCCGGCCCCCCCCCAGCGCCGCCCCCCGGGTGCCCCACGGTCTACGTCCTGCTGGAGGGGCCCAGCGCCCCTGACACCCTCCGGCTGCTCAGGTGAGGGGGGGCCCGGGGGGGGCCGCACAGTCCCGGGGCAGTGCCCTGTCCCTGCCCCACGGCGGGGCTGGGGACGTCGGGAGGGCTCAGGGGGTGGCGAAAGGCGGGGGGGGGGGGGTGCCCAGGGTGGGTGAGGAAGCGTTTGGGGGGTGACCGGGGGGGCTCTGGGAGGGGTGTGCAGGGGGAACGGGAGGGATTTTGAGGGGTCGTGAGGGGGTGTGCGGAGATCTGGGAGGGAGTGGGGGGCTGTGGGAGGGGTCCCAGGGGGGGCTGTGAGGGGGATCTGGGGGGCCAGTGGGCACTGACCCCCTTCCCCTGGCACAGCCTGAGCTCAGTGCTGCCCGAGTCGGGGATCGTGGCTGACATCGAGTGGGAACCACCTGGAGGGGGGACCCCCGGGGACCCCCCCAGTGACCCCCCTGGGGACACCCCTGGAGACACCCCCAGGACCCCTGCAGACGCCCCCAGTACCTTCTACTGTCTGAAGAGCCAGCCCCTGCCCCACAGGTACTTGCGACCCCCCAGCCCCCCCATCCCCTCACCCCCCCGCTGCCATTAACCCCCTCCTCTGCAGCGCGGGGCCGGCCCCCCCAGCGGCCATGGCGGCCCCCCCCGCGGCCCCCCCCTCCTCCCGGGTGCTGCTGCGGCAGCAGTTGATGCGGGCGCAGGCGCAGGAGCAGGAGCAGAGGGAGAGGAGGGGCCCCCCCGGCCCCCCCGCAGCCCCCAGCACCCCTGGACCCTCACCTGCAATCGCCGTCGGTGCCCCCCCACCCCGGGCGCCCCCCCATGTGCCCCCTGAGGTGCTCAAGGTGAGGCCCCATGGAAAAGGGGGGGGACGATGGGGGTGTCACGGGAAGCTGGAGGACCTTTGGGGGGCTGGTGTGTGCTGGGAAATGGGGGACTCCCGTGGGGGGGGAATGGGGGAGTTGGGGGTCAGGCAGGGATTGGGGTCCCCAGGGGAGGGGGGGGGGGGTATGAAGGGGAACCTGGGGCGGGGGGATGGGGGGGGGGGGGCGCAGGGCAGGGGGCATATGGGAGTCTCTGAGCTTCGGGCTGGGGGAGGCAGGGAGGGTATGGGGGGAATATGGGGGGCTCTGGGGCAGAGGGGATATGGGGACGGCATGCTGGGAATTGGGGGTCTTTGGGTCTCGGGTAAGGGGGGGGCTGGGGCCCCCTCGGCCCTGACACCCCCTGTGCCCCCCCCAGGTGCAGACCCACCTGGAGAACCCCACACGCTACCACCTGCGGGCGGCTCAGCGGCAGCAGGTCCGGCAGTACCTCACCTCTGCCCTGGGCCGGGGCCCCCCCAGCCCCCCGGGGCCCCCCCCAGCCCCCCCCACTCCCCACAGCCCCCTCACCCTGCTCCACATCGGCCCCGGCTCTGAGAAGGAGGTGAGGGATGAGAGTGTCCCCGGCGATGGGGGGAACAGCGCGGGGGGGTCTGCGGTGTTCCGTGGGGGGCGCCGCGGTGTTCTGTGGGGGGGCCGTGGTGTTCCGTGGGGGGCTGTGATGCAACAGGAGAGCAACGTGATGTCACTCCTGCGGAATGGGGCGTGGCACTGGGGGGTGTGAGGTGGCGTGGGGGGGTGAGGCAATCCTGTGGTGTCATACGGAGCCACCTGGCACCAGGTGGGTGGTGGGGATGCGATGCCTTGGGGCGGTGACGTGGTTGGGGGGGGCGGTGACGTGATTTCTGGGGGTGGTGACGTGACGCCCGGGGACAGGGATACAATCCCGGGGACGTGAACGCTGCCCCCGTGGGTCTGAGGTGATCCTGGGCGGCTCCGATGAGTATTTGTGGTTTTCTTCGCTCTCTTGCAGATCGATGATGTCATCGATGAGATCATCAGCCTGGAATCCAGCTATGACGAGCTGCTCAGCTTCGGTCCAGCCGAGGGGGGTCTCCAGCTCCCGAACACGGTGCGCTGCCCCTTTAAGGGGCTTGGGGGTGGGGACTACCCGTTGGAGGGGGTGTGGCATGTACAAGCCCTGCCCAGTGCTTCTCATTGGCTGTAAACACAGTGTAGAGTGGCCAATGGGGAGTGTGGCTGGGGGTGTGGCTTATCATAGCCCCACCCATTAGAGCCTCTGGGGGCGGGGCCTCCACCCCATACGAGCCAATGAGGCTTGTGTGGGAGCTTGCTGCCATATAAGGGTAGAGGCGGTGCTGAGTGGGGGGAGTCTGAGAGCTGGGCGTGTCCTGCTCCTCCCAATTGGGTGAGGGGAGGGTGGGGCCTGCTCAGAGGGGCATGGCCAAAAGAGAGCACTTGGGCTGGGTGGGCGTCGTTTGTGCAGAGGTGGGCGGGGCCTGGCCGAGGGGAGAGCTGGCCCCATGGGGGTGGGGGAAGGTGGGGGTGTGGTCGGGGGGGGGGGGGGGCGGCGCAGTCGTGCTGACCCCACCCCCACCTGCAGCTGCCCGCCCCTGGGCCCCTCCTGGAAGTGTTCAGCCCCCCCCAGGGGGGCAGCAGCTCCTGTCCTGCCGAGCTGCCCCGTGTCAAGGCCGAGCTCTCGGGTAGGGGGGGCCCCTCTTGGGGGTTGGCAGGGCCTGGGGGTGTCCCTATGGGGCCAGGAGGGGGCCCAAGAGGTCCTATGGGGTGGGGGGGGTCCTTGGGGGGGTCCTTATGTGGCTAGACGGGGTCTGGGGGGGCTCACTATGGTGGGGAGGAGGTCCCAGGGTTCTCTTTGGGGTATGGGAGGGTCTTAGGGGTCACTGTGAGGCTGGAGGGAGGGCTATGGGGCAGAAAGGACCCAGGGGGGTACTTGGGGAGTCCCTGTGGGGCAGGGAGGCTCAAGGGTGGGTCCCTGTGGGGCAGGAGGGGTTGGGGTCCTGCCCTGAGGTTGTTGATGGCTGCTCCCTTGCCCCCAGAAACGGAGGCAAAGGCGCTGCTGAAGGAGCGGCAGAAGAAGGACAACCACAACCTGAGTGAGCTGGGGGCAAAAGGGGGGGCCGGAAGGGCCCGGGGGGGCTGCCACAGGGCTGACGTGTTTCCCCTCCGCAGTCGAGCGGCGCCGACGATTCAACATCAACGACCGCATCAAGGAACTAGGGACTCTCATCCCCAAATCCAACGACCCGTGAGTGGGGGACCCCACTCCCCAAGGGGCCCTGGCATCTGGGTGGCTGCTGGGGGTCCACAGCAGGTCCTGTGAGGGACTCTGGCATCTGGGGGTACCTACGGGAGGTGCCAGCGGGACCCAGGCGTCACAATGCCGGCAGGGAGATGCGCTGGAACAAAGGCACCATCCTGAAAGCCTCGGTGGATTACATCCGCAAGCTGCAGAAGGAGACGCAGCGCTCCCGGGAGCTCGAGCTGCACCAGCAGCGCTTGGAGCAGGCGAACCGCAGCCTCCAGCTCCGCGTCCAGGTCTGGGGGGCTGGGGTGGGGGGTCCTATGGGTTTAAGGAGATGGTTTATGGCACTGGGAAGGGCGGAATTGGGAGTCTGTGGGGCTGGAGCAGAGCTGGGAGGCTCTGTGGGACTGGGTTGGGGGGCTACAGGGTCAGAGAGGGGTAGACCGTGGGTTTTGGGGACTTCAGGGGGCTATTGGGGGGCTATGGAAGCATTATGGGTTCATCAGTCATCTGGAGGGGGGTGCTCATGAGGCCAGGGGGAGCGGAACCAGGGGAATGGGGGTGGTGTTGTGTTACTGCGAGGCTGGTTGGGTTGAGCAGGGGTCTGGGGAGATCTGTGAGACTGGGGGGTATATTTGGGCCCATGGATCACTGACCTCCCCTGTACCCCAGGAGCTGGAGCTGCAGGCGCAGCTGCACGGGCTCCCCCTGAGCCCTCCAGCGGCGCCAGTGGCCGAGGGGGGCTGCGAGGAGGCCCCTGGGGGCCCCCCCTTCCCCCCAGGGGGCCCCCCCACTCCCCAGTGCCTCCTGGACCTGGCGCTGGCTGACGACCTGCCCCCAGGGCTGGGCCTGCCCCTGAGCCTGGGGGGTGCTGAGGGGAGCTTGGATGATATCCTGATGGATGATGGTGGGGGACTGTCACCCCTCGGCCCTCCTGGCGCCCTCCTCGCCTCCCCCGGGCCCTCCCGCGCCTCCAGCCCCCGCAGCAGTCTCAGCATGGAGGACGACTCCTGAGCACCGCCCACGCCACCCCTTTAAGGACCCTCGGGCGTGGCCCTTGTAAGGACCCTCCCCACCGCGTGGCCCTTCGAAGGACCCCCGTGCACCCCTTGAGGCCCCACCCCAGCACCCCGATGGCTGTTTCTTGTGGGCCTCACAGGGTGCCCTTTTAAGGCCCTTAGAACGGGAAAGCCCTTTTTAAGGATGGCACTGTATTGCCCTTTGAAGGTGCCCAGTTGGTGGGCCCCGTTAAAGGACCTCGTTTGGGCATGGCCCTTTTATGGAGGACGCATGGTGTGGCCCTTTTAAGGTTCTGGCGTGGGCCCCGCTTAGGTGTGGCCCTTTTAAGGTTTCTCTTCAGCCCCGCCTCAGGGGAAGCCCCGCCCCTCAGGGAAGACACCTCCGGTCCCGCCCCATGGAGAGGCCCCGCCCCCTCAGCTCCTCCCCCCCCCCCCCCCCCCCGCTGGCGGGCTCCTGGGGGCTGGGCCCTCAGGCACGAAGCCCCGCCCCCCTCCGCTGTCACTCTCACACGCTCCGCCCACCATACTAACCCTCCTCGGTCCCGCCCTCTTTTAGAGGCCCCGCCCACCGGCTCCCTTAAAGGGACCGGCCCCCCGTTCCCCCTCCGATTTTGTACGGAAACCGCCGCGTGGGAAATAAACGTTTGTTAACGAAGAGCCGCCCGGTGCCGGGGAGCGGGGGCGGCGCCTACAGAGCGGGGGGGCTTCGGTCGGATTGGCAGCATCCGGGGGGCCCTGTGTAGAACCAGGGGGAGCCCCTATAAGGCCTGTAGCACCCAGGGGGCCGGTACAGCCGAGGGGACCGCTGCGGGGTGGTCCCCATGGCGCGGTCCGTCCTGGGCCTGCAGCACCGGGGGCCGATGGACCGCGCAGCGGTGGGGGACAGTCCGCGAGTCGCGAGGGGGGGCTGCGTGGGCCTTGTGGTGCTCCGGGGGCCTACACGGCCCCTCCGCGCCGGGACCGTCTCTATGGTCCCCGCACGGCCCCTCTGCCCGCCGGGGCGGCCGCCAGCTCTGTGGCCGTGGTGTGACGTCACTTCCGCGTCTCTACGCCTCCCGCGGGCCCGCTAGAGCGTCCGCTTCCGGCTCCGCCCCGCGGGGTCCTCCCGCGGCGCCAAGATGGCGCAGGCCCTGTCGGCCGAGGAGTTCCAGCGGATGCAGGTGGGGCCGGGCCCGGGGCTCGGGGCTCTCGGCCCGCCGCCGCCCCGCTCACCCCGCTCCCCCCTCCCAGGCGCAGCTGCTGGAGCTGCGGACGGAGAACTACCGTCTCTCGGATGAGCTGCGGAAGAACGGCGCCGGTACGGGGGCGGGATGCGATGGGGGACCCCGGGGGGGGCGGCCCGGCCGCCGCCTCCCTGACGGCCCGTGTTCCCCCAGAGCTGTTGGGGCTGCGGCAGCGGGTGCAGGCGCTGGACAAGGACCTGGCCAAGGCCAACAAGGTGAGGGGAGCCCCTGCCGTGGGCTCTGACCTGCCCTGCAGCCCCCGACCCCGCTGCGACCGCTTCTTTCTCTTGTAGGCTCTCAGTAAGAGTAAGAAGGCGCAGGTGGGTCCTGGGGGGGTCTCTGCGGGTGCTGGGGGGGGTCCTGGGGGGGTCTCTGTGGGTGCTGGGAGGGACTTGGGGGGGGTCTCTGGGAGTGCTGGGAGGGCGGGCCTTGAGGGGTGCTGTCTGTAGGTGCTGGGGGGGCGGTCCTGGAGAGATTTCTGAAGGTGCTGGGGCGGGGTCTTGGGGTGTCATTAACTGTGCTGAGGGTCTCCTTGGGGGCGTCTCTAATGCTGTTGGAGAAGGGTTGGAAAGGTCCTTGAGAGATACTGGGAGGTTTCTGGGGGTGGTGGGGGGGCCTAGAGGGTCTTTCATGATGCTGGGGGGCCCTTGGATGTGCTGGGAGGTCCTGGAGGCTCTCCAGGGATGCTGGAGGGAGTCTTGGGGGGTCCCTGTGAGTGCCAGCAAGGTCTCTGCAGTTCCTACAAGGGTGCTGGGTGGATCTAGGTGGTCTCTAGGGATGCCGGGTGGGTTCCTGGGGATCCTGGGTAGTCCCTGGGGATTCTCTAGTCACTGGGAGGTGTCCCAGGGGCTCTTGAGGAGCTCTTGGATTAGTCCTGTAGGTGTCCATAGGGTCCATGTAGGTGCTGAGGGGTGTCAGGGGTCACTGCGGGGGATGCTATGGGGTCTGGGGGGGTCTGCAGGGAGCCCGCGAGGAGTTCTGGGGGTCCTGGCCACAGGATACCAGTGGTGGACCCCCCCCCCAGGAGGTGGAGGCGCTACTGGGGGAGACACGGATGCTGCAGGGGAAGCTCCAGAGCCAGGAGGACGATTTCCGCCTCCAGAACAGCACCCTTCTGCGTGAGCTGGCCAAGGTGGGGGTTCTGGGCCTTCCAGGGAACCCAGTATCCCTCCTCCATGTCTCCTAGGCCATCCTGGGGGTCTCTAATGCCTCCCAGTGCCACCTTAGGGGTTCTTGGGGTGTCCCTGATGTCACTCTGGGAGGTTCTGCCTCACTGGGGGGGAGTACGGGACCCAAAGGATCCCTGGGGGTCCCCAGTGTCACTTCCAGGGTCTGGGAGTTTTCTTGGTGTCATTTTGGGGTCTCTGGGGGTGACCAGTGTCACCACAGGGGCTCCCCAACCCCTTCTGGGGGGTCTTGGGGATCCCTTTGGGTCCCATGGAGGGGCCTGGGGGATCCCGCGGGTGCCTGACCTTGGAGGGGGTCCCAGCTGTGTGCGCAGATCGAGGGACTGGAGGAGGAGAACCGGCGGCTGCGGGAGGGGGAGCCCCCAGGACCCCCCCATGACCCCCCGGCCTCTGCAGAGCCCCCCCCCGATGGGGCTGCTGGTGACAGTGGGGCCCCCTTGGCCCCTACAGATGGTGAGGGGGCACCTGGGGGACGATGTCGGGCTCTCTGGGGTCTTTGGGAGGTTTGGGGGTTCCTGAGGGCTTGGGGGTGTTCTGGGATTGTCCCTGGGGGGTGTTGGGGTGCCGGAGAGGGTGTTTGTATGGGCCTTGTCGCTGTCTGTAGGGCAGTATGGCTGCCTAGGGGGTGGGATAGGGGGGTCTCTGTGGGGCACAGAGTGCCCATCGGGTGGGTGTGGGGTTTCTGTGGGTCCTTATCAGGCTGGGAGGGTGTTTATGGGGCTCAGTGGGGGGGATATGGGTCTGAGCCCCCACTCTCTCAGCCCCCCTGGAGCCCCCCGGGGAGGTGCAGCCGGCAGAGGAGGGGGCTGGGGGTGACGCTTCCCCCAGGGAACTTCCAGTACTCGCTGCCCAGGTATGTCGTGAGGGGAGTCGGGTGTGTGGGAAGCTTGGGGGGTCTGGAGGGGCTAAAGAAGGTTCAGAAGTATGGGGGAGGGGAGTTTTGGGGGAAATATGGGGGGATGAATGGATGTGGGGAGAAATGCAGGCACCGGAGGGGGTGAGGGTTGGGGGTTTGTAATGGGTTAGGAAGGTTGTGAGAGAATGAGAGGGGTGGGGGGATGTGTAAGGGGTGTTTGGACCGACACAGATGGTGTGGGCTTTGATGAGAAGAGTTTTGGGGAGAGATGCAGTAAAAATGCAGCTGAAAACAGAAAGAAATTGGGGGCAGGAGACCGTGAAGGTATATCAGAAGGGAAGGTGTGTAGGTGGAACTTAGGACATGGGGGGCACGTCTGGGGGTCTTTTGCAGGCGGAGGTGGCCCAGCTGCAGGCAGAGGTGGCCAAGGTAAGGCTGGGCCCTTTTAGGGGGCCCTGAGGAGGATTTGGGGGTATTTGGAGTTGGGGGGGGCTCCCATAGGAGATCTGGGAGGGTTGGAGTCCCACAGGGTTTTGGGGGGCTCTTGAGGGGATTTGGGAGCTTCTGGGGGACCTTGGCAGAGTCTGTGGGGACTTCTGGTGTCTCGGAGAACTCTGGGATCCTGGGGACCTCGGGGGTGTCCCAGAGGGATTTGGGGATGTCCGAGGGGTGTCCCAGGAGGATTTCGGGGGCCTCAGAGGGGTTTTGAGGGCACTGAAGGGGTTCTGGGAGCTCTCAGTGGGTGCTGGGAGGGATCGTCATCGTTCCACTGAGAGTGGTGTTTGTGTTACTGCTTCTCAGCTCACAGAGAAACTGAGGAAGAAGCAGGAGAGGTGAGAGTGCCCGGAGATCTGGGCTTTATTTAGGGCACGATGTGGTTATTTTCTGGCTTTTTGTCTATTTTTTTCCTCCCCCCCCCCAGTTTCCTCCAGTTGCAGGCAGAGAAGGAGACGTTGCTCAGGGACAGTCGGTGGGTGGCTCCTGGGGTTCATGGGGTGGGCCTGGTGTCTCCCCGGGATGCCTGGGACCCCCCTCAGACACCCAGTTCCCTCCATGCACCCCAGGACAGAGGCGGAGGAGCTCCGGGTCCGACGGGATGAGGAATTTCGGGAGCTCCAGGCCCAGAACCAGCAGCTGCAGCAGGAGCTGGAGGCTGCGGCCCAGGTGGGGGCACCCGGGGGGGGTGTCCCCGGGCATTGGGGGTTCTTGGGGGAGCACCTTGGGGTGTTGCTGGGGTCCTAGGGGTGCCCCATGGTGTTGTGGGAGTCCCGGGAGGCTCCCTGGAGAAACTGGGGAGCACCTGTGTGTTGGGGGGCTCCTGAGGGTCACATCTTGGTGTCAGACTCTTTGGGGAGCACCCTATGACATGGGGGGGGTGTAGGGTGGGGCCCTGCAGCCTCTGTACAGCGCCGTGTGGCAGCTGATGGCCCCAGGGCAGTCTTGTCTGGGTCTGGGCAGCCTGGAGCAGCTCTATACGGCCGCGGGCAGCGCCGCCGGACCCTATAGGGCCCTATAGAGCGCTGTGTGGGGCGGCAGGCGGAGGCGGAGCTGCAGGAGCGGAGCGGGGCCCTGGCCCGGGAGCTGCAGGAGGCCCAGGCGCAGTGCGACGCCCTCGACGCCCAGCTCCAGGTGGGGCTGGGGCGCTCTTGGGGGTCCTGGGGTGGGGGTTGGGTGTCCCTGGGGGGTGGTTTGGGATCCCCTGGAGGGGAGGTTGGGGTTTCCTTGAGGGTGGTTTTGGATTCCTGGGAGTGTTTTGGGTTTCAGTTTAAAAGCCCCGAAGAGTTTCAGGTTCCTGCGGGACTTTGAGGTCCCTGCTGTGCTTCTCACCCTGTCTCACCACGGGGATCCGTGGGTGGGTTTAGGGCTCCTCAGGCTGCTCCTGACCTCATCCTGGGCCATTTGGGGGTCCCCAGGGGGGATTTAGGGTCCCAGAGGTACCCTGACACCATCTCCAGGCACCCCTGGCCCTCTTCCTGGGGGGTTTTGGGGCCCTGGGAGGACTTGAGGTCCCCGAGGTGCTGTCCCGGGGTGCGTGTGCGAGGCGTGTGCCTGGCGGTGCGCCCGCAGGTGTGCGCGGGGGAGCGGGACGAGCTGCGGCGGCGGCTGGCAGAGGCGGAGGACACCTGTAGGGAGAGCGAGCGGGGCCGGCAGCAGGCGCAGGTCAGCACCGCCCTCCCCTCTGCCGCGCCTCCCGCCGGGATGGGGACGCCCCCCAGCCTGTCCCGTCTCCCCCCAGGAGCAGCTGGAGCGTCAGGCGCAGGAGCACGCGGCAGCCGTCCGTGCCTGCATGGAGCAGCACCGGGCCGAACTGGAGGTGAGCGTGTGGCTATAGGGGATCCCCCTCGGACCCCAGGGGGGCTCTAGGCCCCCCCGTGGAGCTACAGGGGCTGTAGAAATGCCGTATCGCTGGAGCCGTTGTTGTACTTCTGTAACGACCGTAGTAGCTACAAGGGGTTTTACACGGTTATTGGTGCTGCACCGTTTACATGCGTGTGACACGTCATGCATAGTATTTGTGAGGTTTTACGAGGTTTATCGTGCTTTTGTGGAAAACGTAAGAAATGTTGGGGTAGCGTGGAGATCGTAAGGGCTTCTGTGACTCTATGGAACCTTTAGAGTGCTGCGGCGTGCAGAGGAACTGCGAGGAACTCGTGTAGTTATCTGAGACTCTATAGAATCTATAGACGCTGTAGAGTGTCGGAAGAGCTAAAAGCACTTTTTATATGTTGCATGTGTTCAGTAGAGCCTCTTACAACATTACAGGGCCTGTGGGGTGCACCAGAGTCTGGAGGATCTATAGGGTGATCTGTGGTTTTCTAAAGGCCGTAGGAACCCAGAGATGCTACGACATCTATAGAGGCTCCATAAAGAGTTGTATTGAGCCTGGCCTGTTGTAGGGGCCCTACCAGACTTACAGAGCTTGTCCAGGGATGTTACAGGAGCCATGCCTGCTCCCCCGCGGCCCTGTAGAGCCCTATAGGTGCCAGGACTGGGTGTGACTCTCTGCTGTCCCCAGGGCCGTGTTGGGGAGCTGCAGGCAGCGCTGGGGGATGCTGAGCGGCAGCGGGAGCTGCAGGAGGCTGAGGACCGGGCACTGCGCCAGGTACCCCCACCCCGAAATCCACCTCCGTGGGACCCTCAGAGCCACCCTATCCCCTAGTGCCCCTCCCTGAGCCACCAGGATCCCCTCACAGCCCCCCTGGGAACCCCAGATACACCCCCATGTCATTCTCCAGCCCTCCTGAGACCACCAGAAATCTCACTGGGACTCCCAGCTCCTCTGTGGAGAGCCCCACAGATCCCCCACCAGAGACCTTCAGATGCCCAAGTACCCCCCAAATCCCCTCCCAGGTCCCCAAACTCCTCTGGGATCTTTCTCCGAATTCTTCCTGGCCCCCTGCATTCTCCTGGGTTCCCTGTGAGCCCCCAGGACCCTCCAGACTCCCCTCAGCACCCACAAGTCTTCTCTGGGACCCCCCAAATCTCCTCCGCTCCTCTCTGTTCCCCCAGGAGCTGAAGGACGTCCGGGATGGGCAGCGCATCCTGGAGAAGAAGGGCAGCGCCGCGGTGAGGGACCCCGGGGGTGGGGGGGTGCCTAGAGGCCGGGGTCCTGCGCAGGGCCCTGACCTCCCCTCCCCGTTGTTGTCCGTCCCCCCCGCCCCCGCAGCTGAAGGACCTGAAGCGGCAGCTGCAGCTGGAGCGGCGCCGGGCTGACCGCCTGCAGGAGCGGCTGCAGGAGCTGCTGGCCCCCACCCGTGCGCGCAGCGGTAGCTGGACGCTGGTGTCCCCTGTGGGACTGGGGGAGGCTCCCAGGCACCGGGGTCCCCTCAAGGGGGGGCCTCCTGGACGCCTGGGCAGTCCTGGGTCTGCAGGTTGGGGGAGTGTTGGAGTCTGCTGGTGGGAGGAAAATAGGTGCAGGGGGTGCCCTAAATGCCATGGAACGCCTGGGTGTGTGGGGAGAGGGGTAACAGGGTCCCCTGGAGGGTGTGGGGTGAAGGGGGGGTGCCCAGACCCCTGGGTCCTCTGGGGTTGGGTAGTGCCTGGGCCCCCTTTCCCCCCTCCGCAGAGCTGGAGGAGGGGTGGGCCCATCTCGGACACCTGGGTCCCCTTTTTTGCCCTGGCAGGCCTGGAGGAGCTGGGGCTGGAGGGGGGCTCCCCCGGGCGGGGGCCGGGGGGCGACAGCAGCAGCCTCTCGTCCCTGGGCCGTGATGGCTCCGCCCCTGGCAGCACCAAGGTGGGCGGGGCCTGGGGCAGGGGCGGGGCCGCCAAGGGGAGGGGTCTGAGGGGAATGGGGTGTGGCTACAGCAGGGGTGTGGCTGGGTTGGGTGTGGCTGGGTGAGGGCTGCCGGGGGGGGGGGGGGGGGGGGGGCTGTGGTGGGGGAGTGGGGCCAGCCTGGCCCCTCCCCAGCTGGGGGGGGGGAGACTGGAGTGGGGGGTGGGGCTGGGCTGGGGGTGTGGCCTTGCCCTGGGTGCAGGCCCCCCCCTGACCCCACCCTCCCCTGCAGTCGGGCTCAGGAAGCCCGGGGGGGGGCAGCGGTGGTGGGGGGGTCCCC
Organism: Strix uralensis; assembly: GCF_047716275.1. Lineage (NCBI taxonomy): Eukaryota > Metazoa > Chordata > Aves > Strigiformes > Strigidae > Strix > Strix uralensis. The sequence goes on from NW_027436834.1 coordinate 106,922, forward strand.
GGCGGGGGGGGCCTGTCCCCGGCAGAGGTGGCGGAGCTGTTCCAGCGCCTGGCCCAGAGCCAGCAGGAGCGGTGGCTGCTGGAGGAGAAGGTACTAGGCGTGGCATGGGAGGGGCTGGGGAGGGGCAGTGGGGGGGGTCACTGCTGCTGCCTTCCTCCCCTCCCCAGGTGCGTCACCTGGAGGTGAGCAGCGCCTCGATGGCGGAGGACCTGTGCCGCAAGAGCGCCATCATCCAGAGCTTCGTGCGCGACAGCCGCCTGGGTGAGCCCCCCCCCACCCCCCGCAGCCCTCGGCCCCTCCCCACCTCCCCGCGCTCACCTTGGCTCCGGCTGCCCCCCCCCAGAGGCTGCAGGCCCTCCCGGGCCCCCCCGGCGGGGCACGGGGCCAGGGGAGGAGGGGCTGCGGGAGATGAACAAGAAGCTGCAGAACATGTTGGAGGAGCAGCTGACCAAGAACCTGCACCTGGGCCAGGTGGGTGGGGCCTTGGGCAGGGGTGGGGTCTGGGGGTGGGACCGGGGGTGGGGCCTCGGGCCTGGGGGGTGGCTGGGGCCTCGGGGCGGGGGCGGGGCGCGCTGACCCCGCCTCCATCCGCCCCCAGGACCTGGAGGCGCTAACGCAGGAGCTGGCCCGGCTCAGCAAGGAGCGCACGGCGCCCCCCGGGCCCCCCTGAGGGGCGGGGCCTCTGCCCGTGGGCGGGGCCTCTCCCCGCCCCGCCTCTGTCGGCTCCGCCTCCCCCACGCGCTGGACGGCGGGGACGTTGCTGCTTTAAGGGGAGACGCCCCTTTAAGGAGGGGGTGGCCCCTTCTGGAGGGCGTTGCCCCTTTAAGGGGGGGCCCGCATGCGCCCCTCGGTTTCCCCCTTAATAAACCCCTTGTGAACCGCTGCCGCTGCCTCATTGGCTCCGTTCGGGGGGGCGGGGCTGCGCCGTGACACTGTGCTGCGCGCTGCGTGCGCCTGAGCGTCCAGCCCCGTGACGTCACTTCCGGGCGCTGACCCGGATGTTGTTGCCATCGCCGCGGCCGCAGGACGGGGACGATCGCGGCGCCGCTCCGGCTCTGCCCCGCGCCCGGCGATTTCCACTGAGGGGGCGCGGCGTGACGTCAGCACGGTGACGTAACACCTTCCCCCCGCTTTCCCGGTAGGGGGGCGGTGGCGGCACGACAACACCCCCCCCCCCCCCCCCCCCCCCCCCCCGAGTTCTCGCTCTGCGCCTGCGCGGAGCCCCCCCCCCCCGCCCCCACTATGGCGGCTGCGGCGGGGGGCGGGGTTTGTCCCGGGGGCGGGGCTGCGGTGGAGGAGGAGTGTGAGGTGGTGCGCGTGCGCGTCAAGGTGAGGGGGTGGGGCTAAGGGCGGGGGGGAGGGGCTAAGGGCGGAGGGACGGGGCTGCTCTGGAGGCGGTACTCGGCGGCCCGGGGGGGTGGGGCGATACGTGGTGGTGGGCGGGGCCACCTGTCGCAGGGGTGGGGGCATCGCGTTACTGACAGGGGGCGTGGTCACCGCTGGGCGGGTCACGTGGGGGACGCTGGGGCGCTGTTGCCGTGGCGACGGGCTGTGCCGCCATTTTGGGCAGCAGTGAGGGGCTGGGCCTGAGGCGGGGAGGGGGCGGTGCCGGGACTCCAGCCCGGGCCCTGAGCCCCTCCCCGTGCCTCGCTGACGCTGCCTGCAGAAGAGCGAGGGGCTGATGCCGCCTGAGTTCCGCTCCTTCGCCGTCGACCCCCAGATCACATCGCTGGACGTGCTGCAGCACATCCTGGCCCGTGCCTTCGACCTCCAGGGGTGAGCCTGGGCCTCCCTCCCCGGCTGCCTGATCCCCTGGGGGGGCCTCGGTGGCTGAGCTTTCCCTCGCATCCCCTCAGGAAGAAGAGCTTCTCAGTCAGCTTCGCGGCCCGTGACCCCCAGGGCCAGGAAACCTTCGTACCATTGCTGAGCGATGGGGACCTGGCGGCTGCCTTTGCCTGTGCCCGGCCCGCCCTGCGCCTGCGCCTCGATGTCCGGCCCCCCGCCGAAAGTGAGTGGAGGTCCCTGGTGTCAGCAGAGTGGTGGGACTCAGGCATCTGGGTCGGTGAGGCAGGACCCAGGAGGGCTGGGTGGAGTGTCTTGTTTTAGAGAGGGGGAACCCTAGCATCCCCAGGGGGGTGGTGGGGGGAGACCCGGATGTGCAGTTCCCCTAGGGTGGGTGTCAGGAAGGGACCCAGGCGTCGGGGTGGGTGTCAGATTGGAGACCTGGGTGCCCAGTGGAGGGACCCAGGCATCCGGGTGCCGCAGGCCCGCTGCTGGAGGACTGGGACATCATCAGCCCCCGGGAGGTGGCAGCAGCAGAGCCCCTCCCCGAGCGCCGCTCACTCCTGGCTGCAGCACTGCCCTTCACCCAGGCCCTGCTGGCACAGGTAAGTGGGACTTGGGCATCTGGGAGGGGGCCCTGGCTTCCCTCACCCTGCTGAGAGCTTGTGGAATGCTGGTGCTGCGACCTCGGCCATCCCGGTTCCTTTCTAGTGTTTCCCAGTGCTTCTGGTTTTCCTCAACACCCTTTCTGGGATCCTAGTTGCTCTCTAGTCCCCTTCCAGTGCCTCTCAGTTCCCCCCCTCAGTGCTTCCAGTTTCCCCGTGCAGTATCTGCTTATGTATCCAGGTCCCTCCCAGCACCACTGTGACCCGTTTCCCCACAGGTGGGCCGGACACTGGCCCGGGCGCAGGCAGCCCTGGCATGGCCTGAGGGGTCCCCTCCCTCGCCCCCTCTGCCGCCGCCCCCCTGCGCCCCCCTGAGTGACGCTGACCTCCGCGCCTACCTGGGCCCCGGTGGGCGGCTGCTGCGGCCCCACGACCTGCGTCTCCACGTCTACCACGGTGGCGTCGAGCCTGGCCTGCGTAAGGTGGGTCCTCCCCGGCTCCCGCCAGCCTTCCTGAGTCCTCTCGGGGTCCCTGACCCTCTCTGCCCCATCTTCCCCCCTCTCAGGTGGTCTGGCGGTACCTGCTGAATGTCTTCCCGGCGGGGCTGTCGGGGCAGGAGCGGCTGGCCCACCTGCGGCAGAAGGCGGGCGAGTACGCGGCGCTGAAGGCCCTGCTGGCCGCCCGGGCAGCCCCAGCCGAGCTGGCGCTGGTGGGCGCCGCCGTGCGCAAGGACGTGGTGCGCACTGACCGGGGCCACCCCTACTTTGGGGGCCCTGAGGAGGGACACCCCCACCTGGCTGCGCTGCAGGCCCTGCTCACCACCTTCGCGCTGGGCCACCCGCGCCTCTCCTACTGCCAGGGCATGTCGGACGTGGCCGCCCCGCTGCTGGCCGTGCTGGATGACGAGGCCCAGGCCTTCCTCTGCTTCTGCGCCCTCATGCGCCGCCTGGGTCCCCGCTTCCGCCCCGGCGGCCGGGGGCTGGCCCGCGCCTTCGCCCACCTCCGGCGCCTCCTGCGCCGCGCCGACCCCCCTTTCTGGGCCTTCCTGGCCGCCCGCGGCGCTCACGACTTGCTTTTCTGCTACCGCTGGCTGCTGCTGGAGCTCAAGCGGGAGTTCGCCTTTGAGGATGCCCTGCGGGTGCTGGAAATCACCTGGAGCTCGCTGCCACCCGCCCCGCCGCCCCCCCCGGACGGCGTACCCCTCCTGGGTGCCCCCCTGGGGCCCCGCCGGGCTCGCCGAGGGCTGCGTGAGCGACGCGGGCTGCGGCCCCGGCCCCCGCGCCGGCGGCGCCGGCAGCAGAGGGAGAGCGAGGCCCCTGCAGAGGCGGGCAGCGGTCGAGGCGACCACGAGGCGTGCGGAGAGGAGCAGGAGGGTCCCGGAAGCGCCAGCGGCGTCCAAGACGGTTCCAAAGCCTCCGCAGATGTCCCAGAGGCACCCACGAGCTCTGGCAATGATCAAGAGAAAACGAAGAGCTCTGGAAACGTCCAAGAGAGTCCAGAGAGCTCCGAAACCATCCAGGAGGGTCCCAAGAGCTTTGAGGACGACCCAAAGGTTATTGAGAGCTCCAGCAATGTCCAGGTTGGCTCCAAGAGCGCTGGGGGCATCCATGAGAAGCCTGAGGTCTTTGGGGGTGTCCAAGTTAGTCCTGACAGCTCCTGGAACGACAAAGAGGATCCAAAGATTTCCCGAGATGTCTGCAGCAGTGCCGAGGTTCCTGGGGATGGCCAGGGCAGCCTTAAGGCCTCCGGCGAGATCCAGGGTGGTGCTAAGGTCCCGAGGGGTATCCGAGAGGATCCCAAAGTCCCCTGTGATGGTGGTCAAGACTCCGAAGGCCTCAAGGATGTCGGAGAAGACAGCAATGTTTCTAAGGAGGTTGACCAAGACCCTGGCGTTCCGAAGAAAGTCAGCAAAGGCGCCAGTGCTTTCAAGGAGATGGGTGAACAACTAAACGTCCGCGGGATGGTTTGTGGAGACCCTGATGTCTGCAAGAAGACTGACAAAGATCCTAATACAAGCGCTGATTCCTTCGTGTCCAAGAAGACTCGCGAAGGTCACGATATCTCCGAGAAGGGACGTGAAGAGTTGAACGTGCTGGAAAAGGTTGGTGATGAGCACGGCGTTTGCAGGAGGATTGAGGGAGACCCTGACGTGGTCAGAGAGATTGACAGAGATCCCAAAGAGATCAGTGAAGATCCAGAGGTCCCAAAAGAGGTTGCTGACACCCTCAAAGAGGTTGACAACGCCCCCAACTTGCCCAGAGAGGTTGGTGAAGACCCCAGAGAGGTATGTGGTGACCCCAGCCTGGGCAGGGAGGCTGCTGACGCCCCCGAGGACCCCTGGGGGGGCGGTTGGGCCTGGGAGGACTCGTGCTCCTCTTCCTCCTCCTCCTCCTCCTCATCCTCCTCCTCATCTGAGGAGGAGGAGGTGGGTCTGGAGGATGATGGGGCGCCGCTGCCGCCACCGGAGGAGCTGGGGCAGGGGAACCCCTTCCTCCTCTTCCTCTGCCTGGCCATGCTGCTGGAGCAGCGGGAGGCCGTCATGGCGCGGGCCGGGGACTACAACGAGGTGGCCATGCACTTCGACCGCCTGGTGCGTCGCCACCACCTGCCCCGCGTCCTGCGCCGCGCCAAGGGACTCTTCGCCCGCTACCTGGAGGGCTGGGGGGGCGCGCCCCCGGGGGGACCCGCCACGGGCTAGGGGCGCCGGCAGGCTGGGGGCAGCCCAGAGGCCCTGCTGGGGCCCTGCGGGGACACGGGGGATGATGTGGGGACCCCATGGACACCATATGGGGACCTGTAGGTCCCCTTTGGGGATCCCTAGGCCACCATTGGGAGCCTTAGGCCAACAGGGTGACCCGTAGAATGACGTGGGGATACCATAGACACCACCTGGGGACCTGTCGTTCCCCTTTGGGGATCCCCCTAGGTCACCACAGGGAGCCCTCGGTCAGTGTGGGGACCCGTAGGACAATGTGGGGACCCCATAAACATGGCAAAGGACCTGTAGATCTTCTTTGGAACTCGTAGGCCACTGTGGGGCCCAGCAGGGGACTATGGGGACCATAGGTCCTCTTTGGGGACATAGAGGACAATGTTAGGACCTATAGGGCAGCATAGTGATTCCACAGACACCCCGTGGAGGCCCCCAAGTTCCCTCTGAGCCCCCCCATGAATACCCCGTAGGTCACCACGGAGACCTGTAGGCCAGCATGGGGGACGCTTCGTCACCCCTGGGCAGCTCTAGGTCAACCCTGTAGATCGTCCTCGGGGACCTCTTAGACCACCGTTGGCACCAGATGGGGCCCCACAGACCCCCCTGGAAGCCCATAGATCCCTACGGGGGATCCAGAGACACCCCAGTATGGACCAGTACAGACCAGTGCCTCCTCTCTGGGGTTCTGTGTTACTGTGGGGCATCCCAGTATAGATCAGTATGAACCACTACGACATCCCAGATGGGAACTGCTGGATCTACGTTGCTTTGGGCCAGACCAGTATGGACCAGGAAGGGTCTGCAGGCCCAACTGGGAGCCCCACGTATGCATCGCCTTGGGTCGGAGCGGGATGGACCAGTACAGCATCCCAACTGGGATCACTACGTTGACATGGCCTTCAGCCATCCCAGCACGGACCAGTATGGACCAGTATGGCAGCCCAACTGGGAACTCTTCACCCGTGTGGCCTTGTATCCTCCCAGTATGGACCAGTACAGCATCTTGCCCAGGATCTCTTCACCCATGTGGCCTTGCGTCCTCCCAATATGGACCAGTATGGACCAGTACAACATCTTGCCTGGGATCTCTTCACCCGCATAGCCTTGCGTTGTCCCAGTATGGACCAGTATAGACCGGTAGGGCGCCCCGACTGGGATCTTAATGCACATATGGGTTCTCCCAGTATGGACCACTGCAACCCAGATCCTGCCCCCTGACCCTGGGTGCCTTCTCACCCCCATCCTTATTTATTGCCCCCGTCCCCCCACCCTGCGGGAGGGACCCAGGCATCCAGGGATCTGCGAGGTGCCGAAGACGCGAATAAACCTGACGCCCATGACTGTTGTTTGGGTGTTCGCACTGTGGACTGCGAAGGGGTGGGGGGTCTGGTTTGTACTGGGATGGGAAAAGGGGCTCCCAGTGTGGACTAGTGGATTTCCAGTGTAGACTGGGGCAGTGTAAGGGATGTTCTAATCCATACTGAAAAGGGGTGAGGGCTGCCAGTATGGGTTGAGGAGGGGTTGTAGTTCCCTGTCCATACCAGGAAGGGGCTGTGGGTTCCCAGTATGAACCGGGGACTTCCTAGTATGGACTGGGAAGGGGTTGCGATCCCCGGTGTGGCGTGGGAAGTAGAAGTGCCCGGACGCCTGGGTCCCCAGCTTGGGCAGGGGGGAGGGGCCAGTACTTCCCAGTGCTCCCAAGTTCCTCCCAGTATCCCCAGTTTTAGTCCTATCATTGTCTGTATTGGCTGAGACTGCTCCCGGTCCCCCCAGTTTCCCCGTCATCCTTCACAGTTACCCAGTCCCCTTCCACTTCCTCCTGGTTCCCCTCAGTGCATCCCATTTTTTCCCAGTATCCCCAGATTTGGCCCCGTTGCTGCCTGTGTTTGCAGAGAGGCTGTTCCTAGTCTCTCTCAGGTCTTCTCCATCTTTTCCAGTCTCTCCCAGTTCCCCCAGTTCCCCCTCCCAGTCCCTCTGAGCCCGGAGGTGACGTCCCTGCCACCTCAGGGCCCTGGGTGCTTCCGGGCGGAAGAGGCCTCTGCGAGGGACCCAGGCGTTCAGGGGGGACCCAGGCGTTTTGGGGGGGACCCAGGCATCCAGGGGATGAGCCGGGGGGGTCGGGGGGTGGGCCCAGTGGGCGACAACGTCCCCTCGGGGCTGCTGCAGGAGCAGGAAAACCTGCAGCTCTTCGAGCTCCTGGGCCGGAAATGTGTGGTGAGGGGCCGGGGGGGAGCTCGGGGGGGCCTTAGGGGGGGTTAGAGGGGCCTGTAGAGGCTAACTGGGGACTGGAGGGGCTTTGGAGGGGGAAGCTGAGGGTTCCATGGGGTCCTGGGGGGGATTTTGGGGTGCCTTGGAGGGTGCTAATGGGGGACTAGAGGTGTAATGGGGGAGCTGGGGGTTCCATGGGGTCCTGGGGGGCCCCTGAGGGGGATTGGGGGGGCACTTGAGGGGCCTCAGCGCAGGCTAATGGGGGACTGGAGGGGTCGGGGCAGGAACTGGGTGTCCCGCGAAGTCCTTGGCGGGGGGGGGGCCCTGAGGGGGATTCCTGGGGGCCTGGCTGGGGGCTGGAAGTCCCATGGGAGGGTCTGAGGGGGCCCTGAGGGGGATTTGGGGGGCCCTTGGCGTCCTGGGAGGGAAACATGGGGCACTGCAGTCTCTGGGGGGCCCCATGGGAGGCTTAGGGGGGGCCATGGGGGGCTGTGGGGGGTCTTGGGAGGGATTTGGGGGGGATCTGTGGAGGTCTGAGCACACGGTGTCCCTGCAGACGCTGGCGACGGCAGTGGTGCAGCTGGTGGTGGCGGAGCCGGGGGGCCCGGGGGGGTCCTGGGCCAAGCGGGGCTGCGGCGTCGCCTGCCTGGTGCGGGACAGCCCCCGCCGCTCCTACTTCATTCGTCTCTACTGCCTGGCCGTGAGTGGGGGGTCCTGGGGGTGCCCCGGGGGTGTCTCTTAGGGTCGGGGGTGTCCCGGGGGGGGCCCTGAGGCTCTCTCAGGGTCAGGGGGAGGTCTCTGGGGGTCTCTCGGGGTTGGGGGGGGTCCTTGGGGGTCAGGGGGAGGTCCCTGGGGATCTCTCGGGGTTGTGGGGGTCCTTGGGGGTCAGGGGGAGGTCCCTGGGGATCTCTCTGGGTCGGGGGGTTTTGGGGGGGTCTCATGGGGTCAGGGAGGTCCCTGGGTGTTCCCAGGGGTCAGGGGGGTCCCTGGTCCCTGGGGGTCTCTCGGGGTCAGAGGGTCTCTGGGGATCTCTTGGGGTCGGGGGGGTCCCTGGGGTGGTCCCCGGGGGTCTCTGGGTGCCCGATGCTCTGGTGCAGGCCGGGAGCCTGTGGTGGGAGCAGGAGCTGCACGGGGAGATGGGCTACGCTGCCCCCGCCCCCTTCTTCCACACCTTCGCTTCCCACGTGAGTGGGTGGGGCCACGGGAGGGGCGGGGCCACGGGGTGGGGCGGGGCTGGTGTGTAGAGGTGGGGCTCAGGGGTGGGGCTTAGGGACAGTGGGTGGAGCCAAGTGGCTGTGGGAGGGACTATGGGTGTTGGGGCAGGGCTGTGGGATGTGGGAGGGGCTAAGGGGTGGGGTGGGGCATGTGGGGGGGCTTGGGGTTGTGGGAGGGGCTAGGGGTGGGGCTGAGGACATGTGGGTGGGGCTAAGGGATGTGGGAGGGATTAAGGGATGTGGGGGTGGCTTGGATATGTGGGAGGGGCTTGAGGATGTGGGAGGGGCTAAGGATGGGGCAGGGACATGTGGGAGGGGCTTGTTGTCTGCGGGCGGGTCCCACGGGGCGGGTCCCTGATTGGCGGCACAGGAGGGTCCGGCAGGGCTGAACTTTGCGGACGAGGGGGAGGCGGCCGCCTTCGAGGGGCTGGTCCAGGAGCGGCTGCGCCGGCGACAGCAGCGGGCGGGTGAGAGCGCGGCCCCCCAAAACGCACCGGCGTGGCCCCACAGCCCCCGCTGTGCCCGGGGCAGCCCCCGCTCACCCCCTCTCCCCTCTCTCCTCCAGAGAAGCGGCAGCTCCCGCCCCCGCCACCCCCCAGCGATGGTGAGTCCCCTTGTCCCCGGGGTCTTGCGGGGGAGCAGAGCTGGGGGGGCACAAGGGGGGGCCGTGCGGTGCGGTGCCAACACCCCCTGTTGCCCCGCAGAGCGCCGCGGGAGCCTGCCCCGGGCCCCTATGGCCACCGCCGACGGCAGCGGTGAGTGCCTGCCCCAGCGTGGGGTTCCCCGCTCCCGTAGTGGGGTATCGCTGCCCCATAGAGGGTTTCTCAGCCGGGTCTTTCCCCTCGCAGCCCCCCCACTCCCGGCCGTGCCTATCGCCAACCCCGACATCACGGCATCCCGCTACCGGGGGCTGCCCAGTCCCACGGGGCCCACGGCGGGACCCACGGCGAGCCCCACAGCCAGTGAACAGAAGAAAGGCCGCAAGAAGATCTCCAAGGCTGACATCGGGGCCCCTTCCGGCTTCAAGTGGGTCTGGGCGGGGAGCGTGTGGGGCTGTATGTGGTGGAGGGGACCACACTGCGTGTCAGGGGGCACGTAGGGGTCCAGCTGTGGGGCAGGCAGCCCCCTCACCATCACCCTTCCCCCAGGCACGTCGGTCACATCGGCTGGGACCCCAACAACGGCTTTGATGTAAGTGGGTCCTGCGTTCCCTCCCGCGTTTCCTCCCACATCCCGCCCCGGCGTGGCGGGGGGAGGTGACGGCATGGGGTAACGGTGCGGGGTGCGCAGGTGGCGGCGCTGGACCCTGCCCTGCGGGCGCTCTTCGCCCGGGCTGGCATCAGCGAGGCGCAACTGGCCGACGCCGAGACCTCCCGCCTCATCCACGACTTCATCCAGGGCCGGGGCGGGCTGCAGGCCGTGCGGGAGGAGATGCGCCGGCAGGGTGAGCCCCGCTGCGCCCATGGGCACCCACAGGCACCGCCAACGCCCCCCTGGCGGCACGGGGGGCCACAGGGACTTTTCCCACACAGCCCTGCCTGGGCATTAGGGAATCCATATGGCCCCTCCCCAAAGATTTCAAGGGTCCTGTACTTCCCCCCCGCAGCCCCGTCGATTACAGGGTCCATATGGCTCCCCCCGTACCGGACCCACGTGCCCCCCCCATGGCAGTGTCCATACAGCCCCCCCGTTATAGGCTGTAGCAGCCCCCCATGTCACAGTGTCCGTACAACTCCCCCCTCGGAGGGTCTGTGCAGGCCCCCGGGCCCCTGGGTGCTGGGCGATTGTTAAGGCACTAATTAACGTCTCTCTCCCCCCTCCGACAGGTCCCCCTCCCCCGCCGGGCCGGGGGGGCACCCCGCCCCCCCCCCCACCCCCCGCCGGACCCTCCCGCGGCCGCTCGGGGCCGTTGCCCCCGCCCCCCCCTCCAGGGGGCCCCCCGCCCCCCCCCCGCGGGGGTCCCCCCGCTGCCCCGCCCACCCGGCCCGTCGCCCCGCCCCCGGGCCGCGGCCCCGCCCCTCCGGGTGCTGCCGCGGCCCCGCCCCCTCCCCCGCCTCCCCCACCCCCGCCGCCCCCCGGCGGCGGCGCCGGCGGCTCCCCCGCCCCCCCCCCGGCCCGGGGGGCTCTGCTGGACCAGATCCGCCAGGGCGTGACCCTGAACAAGGTCAGCTGGGGCGGGGGGGCCGCACGATCCTCTGGGGCTGGTTGGGGGGTGTCCCCCATCGGTGGGGGGGAATCCCCCTGGGGCTGCTGTGGGGGTGGGCGGCTGCCGTGATCCCGGGACTGGCGTGGATGGAAGGGAGCATCCCGTTACTCTCTGGGAAGGTGGGTGTCTGCCATGGTGCCCTGGGGTTGGCATGAGCAGAGGGGGACGTTGCCATGGGGCTGGTGGGTGTGGGTCAGCGTCCCGGCCATGGGGCAGCCCTGACTCCCCCCACGCCCCCCCCAGACCCCCGAGGCCCCCGAGGGCGGTGGTGGCAGCCCCGGTGCGGGGGGGCTGGTGGGGGCCCTGATGGACGTCATGCAGAAGCGCAGCAGAGTCATCCACTCCTCGGGTGAGCACCCCACAGCCACCCCACAGCGAGGGGGCACCCCGCAGCCCCCACCCGCTGCGTGTGTCCCCCCCTGACCCCCTGCTTTCCCCCAGACGAGGCTGAGGACGGCGAGGATGAGGATGAGGACGACGAGTGGGACGACTGAGTCCCCCCCAGCCCTGCGTTACCCTGCCCTGCCCGGCTTCGGGAGGGCACAGGCCCCCTCCTGCCCCCCAGCTACCCCCAGGACCCCCCCTGACCCCCGCAAATGCCAAATAAAGGCCACGAGACACGGATGACTGCTGGTTAATGACGCTTTTAGGACTGATGAACACGTAATGAGCCGGACAGCTGCGGTGCAGCTCGTAGGGGAGGAATCCGGGGCGGGGGAGGGGGCCGGGGCCGGGGCGGCCCCGAACCCCGAGCGGGGTCGGGTCTGGCGGAGCCGCGGAGAAATGAGTCAAAACCGGCCCTTCTCGGGGCAAACGGGCCGCGCGCGGAGCCTGCCGACACCATGGAAATGAGGCAGCGCCGCCGCCAATGGGAGCGGGCGGGGGTGGGGGAGGCCCTGCCCCTCGCGCGCGCTGCCCGCCGGGCGGAAGTGCAGGAAAAAAAAAAAGGGGGAAAAAGGAAAAAAAAAAGAAGCAGCAGAAAATGGCGGAAAATTTAAAAGGTGCGCGCGGGCGGGGGCGCGTGGGGGGCCGGCGCCCGTCCGCGGCGGGGCCGGTTAACGGCGGCGGGCGGCACACGCCGTTTCGCGCCCTTTTCTGAGGGGGCGCGCGGCGACCGTTGGTGGCGGCGGTGCCGCGGGGAGGCGGCGGGGGGGAGGGGTCCGGGCTCGTCCGGGTGCGGGTGCGGGTGCGCGCTGGAGTCCTCGGCGCCGGAAGGGTCCCGGCCCCCGGCCCCCGCCCCCGGTAACGGCACCCCCCCCGCCCCCAGGCTGCTCCGTCTGCTGCTTGTCGTCCTGGTCGCGGCTGCAGGACCTGTGCCGGCTGGAGGGTGTGCGGTGCCGGGCGCTGGGCATCACCCGCCGCAACCTGGGGGACTTCGAGGTGGAGTACCTCTGCGACTACAAGCGCGTGCGGGTGAGTGCGGGGCCGTGACCCCGTGGTCCTCTTCAAGGGCGAGACCCCTCATGGCCCCCACAGGGCCCCCGGGCTCCGCGATCCCCCGCCCCTCTGGGTGGCAAACGGGGCCCTGAGGTGCCAGGGACTCCCTGAACCTCGTGAGGACGCCCAGGGTCCCCAGACACTGCGCTCCTCGGTCACCCCGAGTGTCCCCTTTAATGCCCCCGGGTGCCTGGGCTGCCCCGGATGCACCACAGGGCCCGCAGCCAGCGCCAGGGGATCCCCGGGGTGCCCCCTGACCCCCAGAGGCCCCCAGGCAGCCCGGGCCCCCCCTGACCCCCGCTCCTGCTGCAGGACGAGGAGTTCTACCTGGTGAAGTGGCGGGGGTACCCCGAGGCTGCCAACACCTGGGAGCCCCGCAAGAACCTGCGGTGCCGCGGGCTGCTGAAGCAGCTGCACCAGGACCTGGCCCGCGCCCCCGGGGGGCCGGTGCGGCCCGGCCCGCGGGGGCTGCCCGCCCGCACCGCTTCCTACCTGGTGCAGAAGGCGGAGCAGCGCCGGGCCCTGTGGCGCTGGGAGCGGCTCCTCAACAGCACCCGCAGCCACCAGGGCCGCATCGCCGTGGAGAACGAGGTGGACTTGCACGGCCCCCCCCGGGACTTCGTCTACATCAACGAATACAAGGTGGGGGCCGGCATCAGCCTGACGCCGGTGGCGGTGGGCTGTGAGTGCCGCGACTGCCTGGCAGAGGCGGGGGGCGGCTGCTGCCCCGGGGCCTCCCACAACAAGTTCGCCTACAACGAGGCGGGGCAGGTGCGCATCCGGGCGGGGCTGCCCATCTACGAGTGCAACTCGCGGTGCCGCTGCGGCGCCGACTGCCCCAACCGCGTGGTGCAGAAGGGCATCCGCTATGACCTCTGCATCTTCCGCACCGGCAACGGCCGCGGCTGGGGCGTTCGCACCCTGGAGCGCATCCGCAAGAACAGCTTCGTCATGGAGTACGTGGGGGAGGTGAGCGCCTGCCGGGGCGCGGGCAGGGGGGCGCGGGCGGGCAGGGGGGTGACGCGGTGGCCCTGCCCCAGATCATCACGTCGGAAGAGGCGGAGCGCCGCGGGCAGGTGTACGACCGGCAGGGAGCCACGTACCTCTTCGACCTGGACTACGTGGAGGACGTCTACACCGTGGATGCCGCCCACTACGGCAACATCTCCCACTTCGTCAACCACAGTGTGAGTGGGAGGGGCTTCCCCGGAGGGGGGGGTGGGGGGGGTGTCTCCTGGGGAGGGGCCTGTCAGAGCACTGCCCACTGTGGGTGTGACAGCATGGGGTGGGGCTTCACATGGGGAGGGGCTTCCTGCAGCACCACCCACTCTGGGAACCCCACCCCCCTTGCTGCATGGGCAGGGCTTGCCAGGGACACGCCCCCTGCAGCCACACCCACCCACGGGGCTGCCCGGGGCAGTGTGACCCCAACCTGCAGGTGTACAACGTCTTCATCGAGAACCTGGACGAGCGGCTGCCGCGCATCGCCCTCTTCGCCACCCGGCCCATCCGCGCTGGTGAGGAGCTGACCTTCGACTACAACATGCACGGTACTGCCCCCCGCCCCACGCGGCCCCCCCTCACCATGCGGGACAGCCCCTCTGCCATGGGGTTGGGGGGTCAGGGGGGGACGCGTTGTGCCACTGGCAGAGGGCATGTGGGGGAGGCCAGGCCATGGCAGCGCTGTGGGGAAGGCGGGGGTGCCAGCGCCCCCCTCACCCCCTGTTCCCCCCCACCTCCAGTGGACCCGGTGGACGCCGAGAGCACCCGCATGGACTCCAACTTTGGGCTGGCGGGGGGGGGCCTGGGGAGCTCCCCCCGGGCCCGGGGCCGCATTGAGTGCAAGTGTGGGGCTGCCGCCTGCCGCAAGTACCTCTTCTGAGCCACAGCGCCGGGTGCAAACACGCTTGTTGAACGCAGCGGGGGGGTCTGTGCCGTGCTGGGGGGGACACGGGGCGGGGGGTGTGATGCGCGCAGGGCGGGCGGAAGTCAGGCGTGCTGGCGACGCCAGACAATGACGGTGCCCGCGGCGTCGCTGGAGGCCAGCAGGCTCTCGTCGCAGTTGAAGGCAACGGCCAGCACGGCCCCACCGTGGCCCTGCAGCGTGTTGACGGTGGCCCGTGCCGCTCGCCCCACGTCGAAGAAGTGCACGCAGGCGTCCTCGCTGCCCGTCACTGCGGGAACAGGGATGGGGGTGCTGGGGCGGGGGTCACGTGCCCCCTCCCTGCACGGTGCTGTAGGATCAGTCCCCTTCCTCCGGGCAAGCAGCCCCAGAGCCCCTGGTGCCTCCCCCCACCCCGTGCTGCCCTCCCTGCTCGCCCCGGCACTCCCATATGTGCCCACAGCGCCCCTGCGTGCACCCCTGCCCCCCCCGACCCCCCTGCCCCCGCTGGCACCCCAGACGTACCCACACAGGCACCCTGCCGGAAGGACATGAGGGGGCAGAAGCAGCTGCGCAGGGGCTGTTCCCGGTGCCGTGTGGGGAAGCTGCGCCGCAGCCGCAGCCCTGGTGCCCCCGAGCCCTCCTCCTCCACCACCCTGGGGGGGACAGAGGGGATGAGCCCTGCGGCCGCCCCCAGCCCCCCTCGCCCCCCGCTGCCCACAGGTCCCCGCACCGGAAGAGCAGCAGGCGGTCGGGGCAGGCGTTGACCAGCAGAGAGGGGTCGGGGGCCTCGCGGCTGGCCCAGGCCCGGGCTGAGAGCGAGGTGATGGAGCCGCCGGCCTGCACCACCACCCGTGAGGCTTTCGTCAGCCGCCCTGGAGGGACAAGGAGGGGGGGTCAGCACGCTGAGATGCAACATCGCCACCCCCCCCCCCCAGCACCCACACCACCCCCTGGCCCCCCAGTGCCCCACAGCACCCTTATGACACCCCTGTGCTGCGCCCCAGCTCCCCTGCGTTCCCTCCAGCCCCTCCCGGTGCCCGTACCGGTGCCGGGGTCACAGAGGAAGGAAGAGACAGAGCCGCGGTCGTCGCCAGCCCAGAGGACGCGGCCGGGGGCGTCGAAGCAGAGTGCCAGCACCCGCCCGGGCAGCCGTCCCGCCCCGCCCCGCGCCGCCTTCCCCGTCGAGATGTTCACCACCCGCACCATGTGCCGGGCACTGCCCACCTGGGGACAGGGCGGGGGGACACTTGAGATCCTGTGGGATGGGGAGGCACCCCTGCCCACCCCCGTTCCCCCAGTCCTTCAAGGTGATCACCAGGGGCTGCCGTGCTCGAGAGAAGCATCTAGGATGGGGCTCCCAGGGGCAGAGGATGTGCCGAGGAGACACGGGGGGATGTAGGGGGGCCCAGTGGGACAGAGAGGGCGCCGCTGACCACAGGGAGGTGGTAGTTGAGCATCCAGGAGAAACAGCGGGCACCCAGGATGCACCAGGAGGACCCGGGGGAATGTCAGGGGGGGCCTGGGGGGATGTAGCTGGGTCCCAGTGGGCTGCGGGGGCATCACTGACCACAGTGAGGTTGTTGTTGAGTGGCTGGAAGGCGCAGCAGAGCAGGGCAGCACCGTCGGGGTCAGGTACGCGGCGGATACAGCGCCCATCAGCGGGGGCCCAGAGCCGCAGGGTGCCATCCAGGGAGGCCGACACCAAGACATCGTTGGAGAGGGACCAGGCGAAGTCGGCCACTCCACCCCCGTGGCCTCGCAGCACCCGGAGCACTGCTGGCGGCCCTGGTGCCAGCCGGCACACCGAGATGGTGCCATCCAGCGAGCAGCAGGCCAGCAGATGCCGGTCATCGTGTGCGAACTGCACCTTTGGCACTGCCCGGCCACGGGTGCCCGTCAGTGCCGTTGCGAGCCAGCACCGGCTGCCGCGGGCACCCAGGGGGTAACCCACCTCCCCCCCCCCCCCCCCAGTTACCAGCGCTGTCGGTGTGCTGGTCGAAGACATGGTAGACACCAGCGAAAGCGTAGTTCTCGCTCAGCGTTGTGTCCCCGGCCATGGCGCGGCTTGCCTCTGCCAGCGGTGTAGGCACCACTCCAGCGGGGCTGTGGGTCCAGGCATCCTGGTGTCAGCACCCTGACCCCCCTCCTTCAGCACCCACTGACCCCAGGAGACCCAGGTGTGCTCACCGCTCATCAGGGGCTCCGCGGGGGACCCCAGGGTGGGAGCCACGGCTGAGGGAACGCCGGTGTCCCCGGGCCACCCGTGGGTCCTCCTCGAAGTCCTAGGGGAAGACACAGCTGTGGGGGCCCCTGCACTCCACTGGGTCGTGGGGACCCCAGGGGGTACCAGGACCCCACAGCTCCCCCAAAACGGGTGCTGGGACCCCAGAGCTCCCCCAAAACAGGTGCTGCAGCCCCCACCGGGTGTGTTTCCCGCCCCCCTGGGAAGGGCTCGCAGCCCCTGTCCCCCTGCCATGACCATACCTCCATGCGGTCGAGGGTGGTGCGGCTGGCACGGAGAGCGCTGCTGCTGTGTGCGCGGCAGCTGCTTTGCTCGGACAGGGCCCCGTAGCGCTGGGCCAGCAGGCGGGTGCGCACCCGCAGGTACCAGCGCCGGGTGCCCCCCTCCAGCGCCCCTCCCTGCGCTTGCTCCCGCAGCAGCTGGCTGCGGCGCCGCACGTACTGTGTCCGGAACTGGGGCCAGCGGGGTGTGCGGTAGGCTGCGTACCTGGGGACACAGGGGGACCCTCATACTTGCAGCAGCCGGCATGGCATGCTGGAGAGGGGGTGAGGGGTGGGAGGCGGGTGGCACCGTGGTGTGGGGGGAGTAGATCCACGCAGGTGTCAGGGCCCCAGGTACTCCCCAAAAAGGAACCCAGGATCCACCTCCTACCAAAGGGACTTGGGCATCAGGGTGTCCTCCCTGACGAGGCCCCAGGTGCCAGGGTCGTGTCCCCCCACCAAAAGGGACCAGGCGTCAGGGCATGTCCCCGCTCCCAGGGGTGCCCCTCTCCCTCAAAGTGACTAGGCGCCACGGGGCCCACGGGGCTCACCTGGCATCCACGGCGAGCACCTGCTGCCAGACGGCGGCCATGGCAGCGGCGGCCGCCCCTGCGGGGCCCTGCGGGGAGAGCAGGGCGGGGGAAGCGGGGTGAGGCCGGGCCCAGGGCCCGCTGTCGGCCGGAGAGGGCGGGGCGGGGGTCCCTGCGGGGATCGAGCGGCGGTACCTGCCCGTCCCGCTCCACCTCCGTCTCCCGCCGCCACCGGGTCCCCCGCAGAGCCGTGCCGGGCGGGCGGGGCGGGGCGGTGGCCGGCCGCTCTCCCCGCCCCTCCGAAATGGCGGCCACCGCCTCTCGCCAAAATGGCGCCGGGCGTCGCCCTGGTGACGGCGCCCGGCGGCGGGGGGCGGGGCCCTTCCCGAGAGAGGGGGCGGGGCCCGAGCGGGGATTGGTGGCGTCCGCGAAGGGGGCGGGCCGTGCCTGCTCCTCTATGGTGCCCCGCCTTCATAGCCCTCCCCGGTTACCGTCCCTTCTGCCCAGTGCTGCTCGTCTGCCATGGGTCCTCCCCGCGCTCGCCACATTTGCGACCTTGCGCCGCGCTTGACGGCATACCCCCCCCCCCCCCGTTTGCGATAGTGGGTGGGCGGGGGAGCGGGGGCCGGCTCGCTTGACGGCAGGAGGAGAGTCCTGCTGCGCGACCTTCGCGACGCGCGGCGGGGCGGCCGGCGCGCTTTACGCTAGGGGCGGTTGGGGGGCCGCGGGCCGGGGGCTCCGGCGTGGGGGTGGCGGGGCGGGAGGGGCCCCGCTGCCGTCCCCGGCCCTCCGTGGCCCCCAGTCCCACCTCACACCCGTCCCCAGGCGCCGTCCCGGGCCCCCGCGATGGCAGCATGCCGCTGGCGGTGAGGTGGCCCTTCCCCGCGGGGCCGCCCCTGCCCTGGGCCCTGGCCAGCCGCATCGTCACCGGCCTGGTGGGCACCTACAGCTGCATCTGGACCCGTGAGTGCCCCGCCGGTGCCCCGCCAGCGGCCGGGGGGCGGAGGCGGTTGGAGGGCGGGGGGCGGGGGACGCAGCCTCTCCTCGCCGCGCCCCCCAGGCACCCGTCCCCCTGCCAGGCTACCTGAACCGGCTGCGGGTGCACAACGCCGAGGTGCTGCATGAGCTGGTGGAGAGCCGGGGGCCCCGCACCCCACTCCTCACTCTCTCCAACCACCAGTCTTGCATGGACGACCCCCACCTCTGGGGTATGCGTGGCTGCGGGGGGTCTGGGGTGCTGGGGGGTCCCCAGGGGATCTCAAGGGTCCTGGGGGGGTCCCCAGCGGATCTGGAGGGAGGTGGGAGCTGCTGGAGGGTTCCTAGGGGATCCCAAGGGTGCTGGGGGGAGCAGGGGGTCCCAAGGGTGTTGGGGGGGGGTTCTCAGTGGATCTTGAGGCAGATGGGGGGTGCTGGAGGGTTTCCAGAGGATCTTGAGGGAGGTGGGGGGGTGCTGGACGGTCCCCAGGAGTTTCTGAGGGAGCTGGGAGGGGTCTCTGGGTCTCTCTGGGGGTGTGTATCCCTGTGACCGCCCCCCACTCTTTGTGCCAGGTTCCCTGAAGCTGCGGCATGTCTGGAGTTTACACAAGATGCGATGGTGAGGGGGAGAGTCCTGGGGGGGGGCCCAGGAAGCCCCCCCCCCTTCTCACCCCCTGTCCCACCCTGCCCAGGACCCCCACAGCTGCTGACATCTGCTTCACCCGGGAGCTGCACTCACGCTTCTTTAGCCTGGGCCGCTGCGTCCCCGTGTGCCGGGGTGAGCGGGGGACGGCTGGGAGGGACTGGGGGCAACTGGGCAGCGGGAGTGTGGGGCCGAGAGGGTATCCCTGTCTGTACTGGGGGCATCCCGGTTTGTACTGGGGTAGTTGTGGCCTGTACTGGCAGACACTGCAGTTTACTTTGGGGGAGCGAGGAGGGTCGTTGTGCTGGGCTGGTCCCAGTCTGCACTGGAGGGATCCCAGTGCACTGAACTGGTATTCCCAGGGGATGGCGTGTACCAGCGAGGGATGGACTTCATCCTGGAGAAGCTCAACCAGGGGGACTGGGTGCACGTCTTCCCTGAGGGTACTGGGGGCACTGGGGGAACTGGGGGCTCGTCTGCTCTAGAGAGACTGGGAGCACTGGGGCTGGGTGTTTGTATCAATGTCCCTGGGACCTACAGTGGGGGTCAGGGGGAAACTGGGAGGGACTGGGAGCCTTGGGGATTGGCCCGCTTTCTTCTCCAGATCCAGATGGTGGGGTGGGGGGGGGGGGGGGGAGGAGCTGGGTGGGCTTGGGAGACCCTTGGGGGTCTCCTCTGCTGCCCCCTCTCCCACAGCCCCATGTCCCCACAGGCAAAGTGAACATGGGGCAGGAGTTCGTGCGCTTCAAGTGGGGTGAGCCCCCCAACTCTCCCCTGACTGCCCCCCCATCCCTCAACTGTCCCCTGACCCTCAACTGCTCCTGTGCCCCCTACCTGCCCCCTTGGCCCCGAGGGCTGCCCAAGCCCCCAAAACGGCCACCTTGCCCCCCCGCAGGCATTGGGCGTCTCCTGGCCGAGTGCCGCCTCGACCCGGTCATCCTGCCCCTGTGGCACGGGGGTGAGCAGGGCTGGGGGGTATGGGGGGGGTCTGGGAGGTTGTGGGCAGAGGGCAGGAGGAGCTGGGGGGGCTCGTGGGGCCGCGGGGGAGGGTGGGACCTGAGCAGGCGGGGCTGTGGGGGAGAGGCAGGGGGGGTGGGGGCGAGCGGGGGGTCCCGCCACTGGGCCGGGTCCCGCGCCGGGCCCTGTCCTGCTGCTCGGCCACGCAGATGCCCGCTGACCCCTGTGCCAGGCATGAACGACGTCCTGCCCAATGCCCCCCCGTACGTGCCCCGCGTGGGGCAGGTGAGTGAGTGGAGGCGGGGAGGGGGGCACACGGACACCCCAGCTGTGGGGCGTGCTGGGTAACAGGTGGCTGTGGGGCAGGGAGCCGGGCAGGCTTGGGAAGCGCTGTGGTGGGGCTGTGGGAGTGCGGGTGGCCGTGGGGCAGGCCGTGGGCCCGGGGGGTGGCAGTGGGATGGGCTGTGGGGCACCCAGGTCGGCTGTGGGGTACTGACGCTGTCCCGCAGCGGATCACGGTGGTTGTGGGGCGACCGTTTAGTGTCAGGCCCCTCCTGGAGCGTCTCCGGGCCGAGGGCACATCTACGGTGAGTGCTTGGAGGGCTGCCCCACGGCAGGTGCGGTGACACTGCTCTGCCCCACGGCTCTGCGGGGCCTGTTCCCCCTGGCCTCAGGCTCTGTGGGCCCAGCCCCACAGTTCAGTGGGGCCCGGCCCTCTGCCCTGCAGGTGGAGATGCGGAAGGCGCTGACAGATTTTGTGCAGAGGGAATTTGAAGTGCTGCGGGGCCAGGCCCGGGCCCTGCACCCCACCCCATAGCGTGTGGGGGTGCCCCACGGACGGACAGACAGACTGCCCTGCCCGCGGTGGGACCTGCCCCACGGCTGTCCCTGCAGCCTTGCGGGCCCTGCAGATGGACAGACTGCCCCACGGCGCAGCGGCCCCACGGCCGTTTCCGCAGTGCTGTGGGGCACTGGGGAGGGGTGGGCGGACGCACAGACGAATGAGCTGCCCCGTAGCGTGTCCCCGTCCTGAGCTCCCGCGCACGGTGCCAATAAAGGTGGTGGAGACTCGGTGGTCTCTGGACCTGAGGTGAGGGATAGGGTGGGGCTGCCGGAGGGCAAAGGGGATCCGAGGGGGCAGCCTGGGGTGGTCAGGGGTTTCCCGAGGGGGTGTGGGATGGAGACGAGCCTAGCCTGATCCCATGTGTTTATTTGAAGCAGAAGCTGGTGGGGGGGTCCCCCCACCCACCCAGAAGGGGCAAAGGGAGTCCTCCCTGGACCCAGCGTGCTGCCACAAAGCAGGGGGGGCCCAAAATGTGTCTGTAGGGGGCAGCCGGGGGCCCCTGGGAACACCTTGTTCAAGTCCTGTCCCCGCTGCCCCCCGCCAAGCCTTCGGGGGGGGGGTGTAGGGGCGTGGTGTGGCCTGGTCCAGTGGGGGGGGGGCATGGGCCTGGAGGCATGGCCGGGTCCATCACTCCTCCTTCTTGTCCCGGGGACCATCGTGGGCAGCCTGGGGGGAGGGATGGTGGGATGATGTGTTAGGGGGGCATGGGTGGTTTGGGGGGGCGCAGGGAGTTTAGGGCCCCCCCCCCATACCTGCAGGCGGGCATGCTGGTCCAGCAGCCGGTCGTACTCCCGTGTCAGCCCCTCGGCCTGGCGACGCATGGCCTGCACCTCGTTCTCTGCCTTCTCCAGAGCTGGGGAGGGGCGGGCACGTGTGTGTCAACAACACCTCTGAAACCTGCAGCCCCCCCGTAACACCCCCCCAGCCCCCACTGTACTGCGCTTGCTGGCCGCCAGCTCCTCCTTCAGCTTCTCCACCTTGGCCTTGAGGGTCTCGTTCTCGTCCTGGGAGGGGGACGGGCTGCCCCCATCACCCCCTGCCTCCTGCAGCTGCTGGGGAGGGGGCACCAGCGGCACGTCAGGGCCTGAGGTGCCCAGGGGTGCTCCTTCCCCTCCCACCCCCCCGCCAGCCGTGGTACCTTCCGCAGGGCGTCATTGTCCTCCATGTAGCGGCGAGCGGCCTGGCTGGCACCCTCTGCCTGTTTCCGGAAGGCCTCGCTGGAGGCGCCCAGCACGGCCTGCTGCGAGATGAGGGTGACCAGGCGGCGCAGGAGGCTGTGGGAGGCAGGGTGAGTCAGGCCCCGCAGCCCCCCGAGGCCGCTCCTGGCTCCCTCCCCTCCCCCGACTCACAAGGAGAGCAGGAGGGCAAAGCCGGCCAGGTAGAGGTTGCGCTGGGCCCGGAAGAGCTTCATGTGGAAGTGCTCGAGGGCACCGGGGCTGCTCTGCAGGGCCACCCGCTCTGTCACGTCGTACTTACGGGTCTCCCGCAGGGCATCTGTGGGAAGGAGGTGTCAGCTGGGGGTGGTGGCCCAGCTCCCTGCGCACCCAACCCCCCGGAGGGGTGGTGCCAGCACCCACCGAAGAGCAGGAGGACGAGGATGACGATGAGGACCACGAAGACGGTGTTGCCGTAGGCGACGGCCAGACCCACCAGGCGTGACTTGAATATCTTCTGCCATCTGGGGGGGGCACAGGTTGGGGATGGGAGGCAGGGCACCCCCCCCCTCACCCTGAGAACCCCACCCCTCCCCCAGGACACCCCATCAGCCCCAGGGGATCCCTCCTGCCCCACCTGGCAGCTGAGACGAAGGGGACACAGAGCAGAAGGACGAGGAATACTTCAGCGTAGAGGAAGGTGGCGACCGCCGTCCACTGCAGGCTCATGGCGGCCTGTGGGGGGACAGAGAGAGGACGGATGCGAATCCCGGTCGTACCGTACCGCCCTCCCCGCCCCCCCAGGGGCACCGTCCCACCCCCTCGAGCGGCCTCACCCGTTCCCACGCTCTGGCAGCGGCGCCCCGTCCCCGCCGACCACCTCCCCCGCCCTTACCGGAAGCAGGACTTGGCCTGGACGGGAAGTTCCACCCACGCCCGGGCCGCAAGGCCCAATCAGAGCCGCCGGAAGTGCCGGCTCGCCCCCTCCCTGCGCGTACCGAGGCGGAAGGAGGCACCGCCGTTTCCGGCCGCGGCCGCCATCTTCCCTCCCGCGCGGAGAGGAGCAGCCGCTTGCGCCGAGTCTGTCATGGCCGTGGCGGCTCCGGAGCGGTGTGAGGGGTAGGCGCGATACAGTGCGCTCGGGCATCCGGGGACGGGGTGCCAGGTATTGGGGTGCCCCGCTGCGGCGAAGCGGCGGGGCTGTGGGAGCGCCGGCGTCCCGCGGGGCATGCCGGGAGCTGTAGTTCTCAGCCAGGGCGGCCCGGCGGCCGTGTCGGTCTGAGGGAGCGGGTGTAGGGGTGGGGACGGGGTTAGGGCGCTCCTGGGGCGCTCTGGAGGGCAGCGGGGCTTCATACCTTGTTGGTGCGATACAGAGATTTGTGATAAAAGTGGGTTTTTTCCCGTTCTCCATCACGCTCTGTCTGGTGCCCTGTCTCTATTTATCAATTCCATCCTCTCTGCCTTGCGGTCTGTCTCTTTTCCCCATTTAATTTTTGCCTCTCTCTCTGTCTGGCTCCTTGTCCCTGGTTTTTGAATTCCTTCCTCTGTGCCCCATACCCCGTGTGATCTTTTCCCTTTCATGGTCTGTTTGTGGCTGGTGCTCTGTTATTATTCAGTAATTCTCTTGACGCCTTGTAGTCTTGCTTTTGTCCTTTCTCCATCTCACTGTCTCTATTTCCCCTGTCTTAGAATTCCGCCCCCCCCCCCCCCTTCTTTTTGTATGCATTGGTATTAGTTTTTGGTTTCAGGTCTGTTTTTCCTGTCACTCTGTCCCTGTTTCCTAGTTCTTCCATCTCTGCCCTGTAACACGTAGCTCTGTGGTTTGATTTGTGTTCCTCCCCTGCCCTTTCCCTCCATCGTTTGCTGTCCTGACTCCCCATCCCTGTTGCTTTTTCCTCCCTCTGTGCCCTGTTCTTTGTAGCTTTTTTGTCTTTTTTCATCTCTTTTAGTCTAGCTCCCTGCCCCTATTCGTTTTTCCTCTGTGTCTGTTGTGCTGCCCATCCCAGATTTTTTTCTGCATCTCTATCCTGCTCCTCATCCTTCTTTGTTGGTCTCTGTCCTGCTCCTTCTTCCTCTTTCTGCTGCCTCTTTTCTTCTCTCCCTGTTGCTTCTTTCTCCATATCCGTGTCGGGCTCCCTGTCCCCATCCTCTCACCACCCCATTCTTCACCTCTTGTTTTCTCGCTACCCCCATACTGGTCAGCCGGCTGCCCCTTTTCTCCTGTCTTCTAGTGTCCTGCACCCTGCTCCTCATTTTTGGCAGTCTCCAGCTCTGCCCAGCAGCCTGTTTCCAGGAGCCAACTGACTGACTGACTGTTCCCGGCTGGCCTGAGGAGCGTGGCTCTGGGAACAAGCCCCGAGGTGTGCCAGGGGCAGGGGGAGCATTAGGGGCCCTGAGCCACAGAGCAGACTCGCTTCTGGGACTTGTTACGTGTGTGACTGAATAAACACTTGCTGTCTGCTGGCTGCCTTTTGTGCTTCCTTTGTCCCGGGCGAGGGGCTGTGAGGGAGCCCAGGGGAGGGGGTTTCTGGTCAGCCACGTCGGTTCCCTGGGACGTGTGGTCTTCCAGCACTTGGCTTGCAGGCGGCCATGCTGTGTTTGCCAGCGCGTGCCAGGAGCTGTAGGTTTTGCAGACTTGGCTGCCAGGCAGCTGCATTGCTCACGGGCGCGCATAGCACGGCATAGTCCTTGCTACCACCGCGGTCCCTGCAACGCAGCACGAGGGAGAGTTTTGTTGCTGCTTTCATGTGGTTTCCTGCGGGCTTCCGGCTGCTCCTCAAAAAGCGTTGTGCCCGTACCTCGAGAGCGCGTGCGCAGTGGCGCACCACCAGGCATCCAAAGAGCAGTACTGCCGCTCGGCCGCCGCTCGTGTGGGGTGTGGCGCTCACCCGTGCTCGCTGCTGCTGTCTGGCAAATGCAACATGGTCCTGCAGATGGGCGATGCAGAGGTGCCCACACTGCCACCCGCCAGTAACGTCAACGCGATGCTCCAATGCCTGTGGGGTCGTGCGGCCACACTCGGTGCTGCCTCCTGGTAAGGAAATGCCGCTGCCACCCCACGTGCACGCTATCGGTGGGTGCTCGGTGCGCGAAGTGCAGGACTGCACTGCCAGCACTGCACGGGTGCACAGCGCTGCCAGAGCCGGCTTTCCTGCTGCCGCAGTATGATGACTTGCTGGGCATGATTCCTGGTGGTGGGTGAGGGCCGAGGCCACCGGTGAGGCCAGCAAGCCCCTTTGGCAGGATGCTGGCCTAGAACCAACAAGAGCAACAGAGAGGAGGACAGAGAGGTGGAGCATAAGAAAAGACAGGAACAGAGAACAAGACAGAGAGATGAAGTAATGAATAGTCGAGACAGGGAGCAGCACAAAGGCTCCAAGAGAGGGTGAGGTGAATGGGGTGGAGGACTGGGACAGGGAGATACAGGAGCGGGGGGGGGGCATGAGTGAGATTACGGGATAGAGGAAGGAAGAGAAGGAGGGAGGGAAATAGGAAGGCAGGGACACAGAGCGGCACAGACAGGCAGGGCGAGGGAAAGAACGCACGGGAACGGGCCAGAGAAGTTGTGGACAAAAAGAGACCCATGCCGATCAGGACAAAGACACTTTTTTCTGGCCTCTACTTCCCTGCGGCCTCCCACCAAGTTTTGGCCTCCCACATGTTTTTACTGCCACTTTTTTCCTGAAAGGGGGGGGAGGCCGTTGAATAGTAGAGGGCAGAAAAAATTGGAGGCCGAAATGGAGTGGGAGGCCAAAAAGGGGTGAGAGGCCAAAAAAGGGTGGGAGGCTGGGGAGAAGTAGAGACCAGAAAAAAATTGGAGGCCGAAAGTGAGTGGGGGGGCAAAAAGGGGTGGGAGGCTGGAAAGGGGTGGGAGGCCGGTTTATAGTAGAGGCCAGAAAGAATTGGAGGCTGAAAAGGGGCGGGAGGCCAAAAAAGTGTGGGAGGCTGGAGAGAAGTAGAGGCTAGAAAAAATTGGAGGCCAAAAAGGGGTGGGAGGCCAAAAAGGGGTGGGAGGCTGGAGAGAAGTAGAGACCAGAAAAAAATTGGAGGCCAAACGTGAGTGGGGGGCAAAAAGGGGTGGGAGGATGGAAAGCGGTGGGAGGCCGGTGAATAGAAGGGGCCAGAAAAAATTGGAGGCCGAAATGGGGTGGAAGGCCAAAAAGGAGTGGGAGGCCAAAAAAGGGTGGGAGGCTGGGGAGAAGTAGAGGCTAGAAAAAAATTGGAGGCCGAAAAGGGGTGGGAGGCCAAAAAGGGGTGGGAGGCTGGAGAGAAGTAGAGGCCAGAAAAAAATTGGAGGCCAAACGTGAGTGGGGGGCAAAAAGGGGTGGGAGGATGGAAAGCGGTGGGAGGCCGGTGAATAGAAGGGGCCAGAAAAAATTGGAGGCCGAAATGGGGTGGAAGGCCAAAAAGGAGTGGGAGGCCAAAAAAGGGTGGGAGGCTGGGGAGAAGTAGAGGCTAGAAAAAATTGGAGGCCGAAAAGGGGTGGGAGGCCGAAAAAGGGGTGGGAGGCTGGGGAGAAGTAGAGGCTAGAAAAAATTGGAGGCCGAAAGGTGAGTGGGAGGCCAAAAAGGGGTGGGAGGCCAAAAAAGGGTGGGAGGCTGGAGAGAAGTAGAGGCCAGAAAAAATTGGAGGCTGAAAAGGGGTAGGAGGTCCAAAAGGGGTGGGAGGCCAAAAAAGGGTGGCAGGCTGGGGAGAAGGAGAGGCTAGAAAAAATTGGAGGCCGAAATGGGGTGGGAGGCCAAAAAAGGGGTGGGAGGCTGGGGAGAAGTAGAGGCCAGAAAAAAATTGGAGGCAAATGTGAGTGGGAGGCCAAAAAGGGGTGGGAGGATGGAGAGAAGTAATGGTCAGAAAAAAATTGTAGGCCAAAAGTGAGTAGGAGGCAAAAAGGGGTGGGAGGCCAGAAACGGGTGGGAGGCTGGTGAAAAGTAGAGGCCAGAAAAAATTGGAGGCCGAAATGGGGTGGGAGGTGAAAAAAGTTTGGGAGGCTGGAGAGATGTAGAGGCCAGAAAAAATTAAAGGCTGAAAAGGAGTGGGAGGCCGAAAATGTGTGGGAGGCTGGAGAGAAGTAGAGGCCAGAGAAAATTGGAAGCCGAAAAGAGGTGGGAGGTCAAAAAGGGGTGGGAGGCCAAAAAAGTGTGGGAGGCTGGAGAGAAGTAGAGGCCAGAAAAAATTGGAGGCCGAAAAGTGGTGGGAGGCCAAAAAGGGGTGGGAGGCTGGAGAGAAGTAGAGGCCAGAAAAAAATTGGAGGCCGAAAGTGAATGGGGGGCAAAAAGGGGTGGGAGGATGGAAAGGGGTGGGAGGCTGGTGAATAGAAGGGGCCAGGAAAAATTGGAGGCCGAAATGGGGTGGAAGGCCAAAAAGGAGTGGGAGGCCAAAAAAGGGTGGGAGGCTGGGGAGAAGTAGAGGCTAGAAAAAATTGGAGGCCGAAAAGGGGTGGGAGGCCAAAAAGGGGTGGGAGGCCAGAAAGTGGGGGAGGCCGGTGAATAGTAGAGGCCAGAAAGAATTGGAGGCCGAAATGGGGTGGGAGGCCAAAAATGTGTGGGAGGCTGGAGAGAAGTAGAGGCTAGAAAAAATTGGAGGCCGAAAAGTGAGTGGGAGGCCAAAAAGGGGTGGGAGGCCAAAAAAGTGTGGGAGGCTGGAGAGAAGTAGAGGCCAGAAAAAATTAGAGGACGAAAAGGAGTGGGAGGCCGAAAAAGTGTGGGAGGCTGGAGAGAAGTAGAGGCCAGAAAGAATTGGAGGCTGAAAAGGGGTGGGAGGTCCAAAAGGGGTGGGAGGCCAAAAAAGGGTGGGAGGCTGGGGAGAAGGAGAGGCTAGAAAAAATTGGAGGCCGAAATGGGGTGGGAGGCCGAAAAAGGGGTGGGAGGCTGGAGAGAAGTAGAGGCCAGAAAAAAATTGGAGGCAAATGTGAGTGGGAGGCCAAAAAGGGGTGGGAGGATGGAGAGAAGTAACGGTCAGAAAAAAAATGGAGGCCAAAAGTGAGTAGGAGGCAAAAAGGGGTGGGAGGCCAGAAAAGGGTGGGAGGCTGGTGAAAAGTAGAGGCCAGAAAAAATTGGAGGCCGAAATGGGGTGGGAGGTGAAAAAAGTTTGGGAGGCTGGAGAGATGTAGAGGCCAGAAAAAATTAAAGGCTGAAAAGGAGTGGGAGGCCGAAAATGTGTGGGAGGCTGGAGAGAAGTAGAGGCCAGAGAAAATTGGAAGCCGAAAAGAGGTGGGAGGTCAAAAAGGGGTGGGAGGCCAAAAAAGTGTGGGAGGCTGGAGAGAAGTAGAGGCCAGAAAAAATTGGAGGCCGAAAAGTGGTGGGAGGCCAAAAAGGGGTGGGAGGCTGGAGAGAAGTAGAGGCCAGAAAAAAATTGGAGGCCGAAAGTGAATGGGGGGCAAAAAGGGGTGGGAGGATGGAAAGGGGTGGGAGGCTGGTGAATAGAAGGGGCCAGGAAAAATTGGAGGCCGAAATGGGGTGGAAGGCCAAAAAGGAGTGGGAGGCCAAAAAAGGGTGGGAGGCTGGGGAGAAGTAGAGGCTAGAAAAAATTGGAGGCCGAAAAGGGGTGGGAGGCCAAAAAGGGGTGGGAGGCCAGAAAGTGGGGGAGGCCGGTGAATAGTAGAGGCCAGAAAGAATTGGAGGCCGAAATGGGGTGGGAGGCCAAAAATGTGTGGGAGGCTGGAGAGAAGTAGAGGCTAGAAAAAATTGGAGGCCGAAAAGTGAGTGGGAGGCCAAAAAGGGGTGGGAGGCCAAAAAAGTGTGGGAGGCTGGAGAGAAGTAGAGGCCAGAAAAAATTAGAGGACGAAAAGGAGTGGGAGGCCGAAAAAGTGTGGGAGGCTGGAGAGAAGTAGAGGCCAGAAAGAATTGGAGGCTGAAAAGGGGTGGGAGGTCCAAAAGGGGTGGGAGGCCAAAAAAGGGTGGGAGGCTGGGGAGAAGGAGAGGCTAGAAAAAATTGGAGGCCGAAATGGGGTGGGAGGCCGAAAAAGGGGTGGGAGGCTGGAGAGAAGTAGAGGCCAGAAAAAAATTGGAGGCAAATGTGAGTGGGAGGCCAAAAAGGGGTGGGAGGATGGAGAGAAGTAACGGTCAGAAAAAAAATGGAGGCCAAAAGTGAGTAGGAGGCAAAAAGGGGTGGGAGGCCAGAAAAGGGTGGGAGGCTGGTGAAAAGTAGAGGCCAGAAAAAATTAAAGGCGGAAAAGGAGTGGGAGGCCGAAAAGGGGTGGGAGGCTGGAGAGAAGTAGGGGCCAGAAAAAATTAAAGGCTGAAAAGGAGTGGGAGGCCGAAAATGTGTGGGAGGCTGGAGAGAAGTAGAGGCCAGAGAAAATTGGAGGCCGAAAAGAGTTGGAAGGTCAAAAAGTGGTGGGAGGCCAAAAAGGGGTGGGAGGCTGGAGAGAAGTAGAGGCCAGAAAAAATTGGAGGCTGAAAAGTGGTGGGAGGCCAAAAAGGGGTGGGAGGCTGGAGAGAAGTAGAGACCAGAAAAAATTGGAGGCCGAAAGTGAATGGGGGGCAAAAAGGGGTGGGAGGATGGAAAGGGGTGGGAGGCTGGTGAATAGAAGGGGCCAGGAAAAATTGGAGGCCGAAATGGGGTGGAAGGCCAAAAAGGAGTGGGAGGCCAAAAAAGGGTGGGAGGCTGGGGAGAAGTAGAGGCTAGAAAAAAATTGGAGGCCAAAAAAGGGTGGGAGGCTGGGGAGAAGTAGAGGCTAGAAAAAAATGGAGGCCGAAATGGGGTGGGAGGCCAAAAAAGGGGTGGGAGGCTGGAGAGAAGTAGAGGCCAGAAAAAATTGGAGGCTGAAAAGTGGTGGGAGGCCAAAAAGGGGTGGGAGGCTGGAGAGAAGTAGAGGCCAGAAAAAAATTGGAGGCCGAAAGTGAATGGGGGGCAAAAAGGGGTGGGAGGATGGAAAGGGGTGGGAGGCTGGTGAATAGAAGGGGCCAGGAAAAATTGGAGGCCGAAATGGGGTGGAAGGCCAAAAAGGAGTGGGAGGCCAAAAAAGGGTGGGAGGCTGGGGAGAAGTAGAGGCTAGAAAAAAATTGGAGGCCAAAAAAGGGTGGGAGGCTGGGGAGAAGTAGAGGCTAGAAAAAAATGGAGGCCGAAATGGGGTGGGAGGCCAAAAAAGGGGTGGGAGGCTGGAGAGAAGTAGAGGCCAGAAAAAAATTGGACGCAGAAAAATGGTGGGGGGCAATAAGGGGTGGGAGCCTGGAAAGGGGTGGGAGGCCGGTGAATAGTAGAGGCCAGAAAAAATTGGAGGACGAAAAGGTCACTGTTTCCACCCGAACACTATTCGCGGTTGCACCTGCCACGGGTCACTGTTTCCCAGCCGGACCCAATTCGCGGTTGCACCTGCCGCGGGGCACTGTTTCCACCCGGACCCTATTCGCGGTTGCACCTGCCGCGGGTCACTGTTTCCCAGCCGGACCCTATTCGCGGTTGCACCTGCCGCGGGTCACGGTTTCCACCCGGACCCTATTCGCGGTTGCACCTGCCGCGGGTCACTGTTTCCCAGCCGGACCCTATTCGCGGTTGCACCTGCCGCGGGTCACTGTTTCCACCCGGACCGTATTCGCGGTTGCACCTGCCGCGGGTCACTGTTTCCCAGCCGGACCCTATTCGCGGTTGCACCTGTCCCGGGTCACTGTTTCCACCCGGACCGTATTCGCGGTTGCACCTGCCGCGGGCCACTGTTTCCACCCGGACCCTATTCGGGTTTGCACCTGTCCCGGGTCACTGTTTCCACCCGGACCCTATTCGCGGTTGCACCTGCCGCGGGTCACTGTTTCCCAGCCGGACCCTATTCGCGGTTGCACCTGCCGCGGGTCACTGTTTCCCAGCCGGACCCTATTCGCGGTTGCACCTGCCGCGGGGCACTGTTTCCACCCGGACCGTATTCGCGGTTGCACCTGTCGCGGGTCACTGTTTCCCAGCCGGACCCTATTCGCGGTTGCACCTGTCCCGGGTCACTGTTTCCACCCGGACCGTATTCGCGGTTGCACCTGCCGCGGGCCACTGTTTCCACCCGGACCCTATTCGGGTTTGCACCTGTCCCGGGTCACTGTTTCCACCCGGACCCTATTCGCGGTTGCACCTGTCCCGGGTCACTGTTTCCACCCGGACCGTATTCGCGGTTGCACCTGCCGCGGGTCACGGTTTCCACCCGGACCGTATTCGCGGTTGCACCTGCCGCGGGTCACTGTTTCCACCCGGACCCTATTCGCGGTTGCACCTGCCGCGGGGCACTGTTTCCCAGCCGGACCCTATTCGCGGTTGCACCTGCCGCGGGTCACGGTTTCCACCCGGACCCTATTCGCGGTTGCACCTGCCGCGGGTCACTGTTTCCCAGCCGGACCCTATTCGCGGTTGCACCTGCCGCGGGTCACTGTTT
Source organism: Strix uralensis (assembly GCF_047716275.1). Lineage (NCBI taxonomy): Eukaryota > Metazoa > Chordata > Aves > Strigiformes > Strigidae > Strix > Strix uralensis. Next base: position 137,926 of record NW_027436834.1, read on the forward strand.
CCACCCGGACCCTATTCGCGGTTGCACCTGCCGCGGGGCACTGTTTCCACACAGACCGCACTCCAGGTTGCACCTCCTCCTGCACAATATTTCCACACCGATTCTATTCCAGTTTAAAACCCACATTACACGTTACATCTTAGTAACACCTTCCAATTACAACTGTAGGTTACAGTTTACACTCACAGATTAGGGTTTACAGTTACACTGTACACCTTGGGTTACAGGTTAGAGTTACGGGGTGGAGTCCGGGGTGGGCTTAGAGTTAGGGAGTGGACTCGGGGGTGGGCTTAGAGTTAGGGGGTGGACTCGGGGATGGGCTTAGTGTTAGGAGGTGGACTTGGGGGTGGGCTTAGAGTTAGGGGGTGGACTCAGGGGTGGGCTTAGTGTTAGGGGGTGGACTTGGGGGTTTGCTTAGGGTTAGGGGGTGGACTCGGGGATGGGCTTAGTGTTAGGGGGTGGAGTTAGGGGTGGTCTTAGAAGTACGGGGTGGACTCAGGGGTAGGCTTATGGTTAGGGGGTGAACTCAGGGGTGGGCTTAGACTTAGGGGTTGGGCTCAGGGGTGGGCTTAGGGTTAGGAGGTGGACTCGGGGGTGGGCTTAGGGTTAGGGGGTGGAGTCGGGGGTGGGCTTAGGGTTAGGGGGTGGAATCGGGGATGGGCTTAGAGTTAGGGGGTGGAGTCAGGGGCGGGCTCTAGGGTTAGGGGGTGGAGTCAGGGGCGGGATCTAGGGTTAAGGGACAGAATTGGGGGTGGACTCTAGGGTTAGGGGTTTGGGGTTGGGGTTAGGGATTAGGGTCAGGGTCAGGGGTTAGGATTAGGGGTTGGGGGTGAGGGTTTAGGGTGATGGTGAGGGGTTAGGGGTTAGGGTGAGGGTGAAGGTGAGGGGTTAGGGTTTAAAAAAATAAAATTGGAGGCCAAAATGGGGTGGGAGGCCCAAAAGGGGTGGGAGACCAGAAAAAATTGGAGGCCGAAATGGGGTGGGAGGCCAAAAACGTGTTGGAGATCCGAGGGAAGGAGAGGCCAGAAAGAATTGGAGGCCGAAACGTGGTGGGAGGCCAAAACGTGGTGGTAGGCTGGATGGAAGTAGATGCCATTAAAAGTGGAGGTTGAAAAGGGGTGGGAGGCCAAAACAGGGTGGGAGGATGGAGGGATGTAGAGGCCTCCCACCCCGTATCGGTCTCCCACCACGATTCAGTTTGAAATTTCTTCTGGCCTCTACTTCTCTCCAGCTTCCCACCCCTTTTTGCCCTCCCACCCCATTTCCACCTCCACTTTTTCTGGCCTGTAGTTCCCTCCGGCCTCCACCCCATTTTGGCCTCACAGCATGATTTTGCATCCACCTTTCATGGCCTCTACTTCCTTCTGGCCTCCCACTATATTTTGGCCTTCCGCCCTGTTTCAGCATCCACTATTTTATGGCCTCTACTTTGCTCTAGCTCCCACCCCGTCTGGGCCTCCCACCATGGTTCTGCCTCTAATTTTTTCTGCCCTCTACTTCTGTCTGGCCACCCACCCCATTTCGGCCTCCCACCCCGTTTCGGCCTCCACCTTTCCCGGCGTCTACTTCCCTCCATCCTCCCACCCCGTTTCGGTCTCTCACTCCTTTTTGGCCTCCGCATTTTTCTGGCCTCTATTTCCCTTCCAGCCTTCCATTTTGGCCTCCCGCAGCTTTTCCGCCCCCTCCTTTATTCAGGCTTTTATGCGCTCTTTGCACTTCCGACACTTTGTCGCCCACCGAGCCCTTTTTGTTTCTCTCACCCCTTTTGGCACTCCACAGTTTTCTGCCCTGTACTTGCCCTTCAGCCTCTCACCTATTTTCGGTCTCCACTCTTTTCTGCCCTCCGTGTCCCCCCGGGACTCCTGGCATCAAAGGCCAAGGGTTCAACGGTAACCGGTCTCAGACATCCGGAGAGGCCCCGCCACGGCCGAATCCAGAGAGGCCCCAGAAAGGGAAAGAAGAAGAAAATCACGGCCATCTCGGCAGCACCCGCCTCCCACCGCAGGAAGAGAGACCCCGCTCTCCGGACGAGGAAGGAGCTCTCTTCACGGTCCGCGGCGGACCAGAGCGCCGGCGAGCGCCGCAGGGTCCGCGCGCGTCACCCAGAGCGCGGCACGGCCGCGCGGCGCACGAGGGAGCGCGGCCACGCGTACGGGAAGCCGCGTCTTCCCTTCGGGGCCCCGTCGCCGCTCTCACGCGTTTCGGGCTCTCCCCCGGCCCCCTCTCTCTCCCGCACCGCCGTGATTTTTTTGCTTCCATTTACCTCCGCTCTCCTTCTTCTCTCCCGCTCCCTCTTATTCTGTCTTCTGCTAGCTCTCCCTTTTTCTTTTTCTCTAGACGCCTTTGTCCCGCTTCCTCTCCTTCCGTTTTTTCATCCTCCGTCTCTCTCCCGTACCCCAGCACCGTTTTTTCCCTTTTCCGGTTCTTCGTCCCGGTCGGCATCGGCGTCTTTTCGCCCGCGGCGTCTATTCGTTCGGCATCTTATCGTACGTCTCTTTTCGGTATCCGGTATCCCAAAGACGTGCGTCGTCAGCTTAGATCTTGTGGTGGTTTAGCCCCTGCCGGGGTCTGAGACCACGCGGCCGCTGCCCCTCCCCCACAAAGGGAGTGAAATACAAAGCCCCAAGACTGAAATAAGGAAAGGTTTAATACAACAGTGCAATAGCAACACAACCAACAACAACAATAACAATAACAGTAATAGCGATAGCAATGAACAGAGCAAAATAGCTACCAAATACAGCAGTTTGAAGCACGACGTACAAAACCACGAGTGCACCGCGCTCCGCGCCAGGAAAATGTGACCTGCCAGGATGTGACGTCCGCACGGTATCTGAATAACCCGGCTAGAGCTCCCCCCCCCACTGCTGGGGAAACTTAACCCTATCCTGGTTAAACCAGGACAGATCTCTTCTCGAGTTTTTCAGAGAAGAGGATCGCCTTCATCTATCGTCTAGGCATCTCCTATGGTTTTTTCTGTTAAGTTTGCTTTTTTTTTTTTCGTTCTAGCAATTTAGGCGTCAGGCCGCTTCGTACGCTTTCCGATACATTTCAGGGAATTCCACGTTTTTTTGGTGTTTTCCGTGCTTCGGGACTCTTAAGGGAGTCAGTCGGAGAGACGGTCAAGATCACTCCGAATCGTCGGCGACGCACAGTAAATAATTTATATCGGAACCGGTGATATTTCCGAGAAGGAATTCTTATAGGATCTAGTTCCGCTTCGTTCTTTAGCGCTCTCCGGGACACGGTTCCATTATCACAGAATCACAGAATCACAGAATCAACTAGGTCGGAAAGGACCTCGAAGATCATCCAGTCCAACCATTCACCTAACACTGCCAGTTCCCACGTACACCGTATCTCTCGGCGCTATGTCGACCCTACTCTTAAACACCTCCAGGGATGGGGACTCTACCGCCTCCCCGGGCAATCCATTCCGCCGCCTAATAACCCGTTCTGTAAAGAAATACTTCCCGACGTCTAGTCTAAACCTTCCGTGGCACACCCGGAGGCCATTCCCTCTCGTCCTATCGCTTGTTATTTCATTAAAGAGACTCATCCCCAGCTCTCTGCAACCTCCTTTCAGGTAGCTATAGAGGGCCATGAAGTCTCCCCTCAGCCTCCTCTTCTCCAGACTAAACAACCCCAGTTCCCTCAGCCGCTCCCCGTACGACACGCGCTCCGGACCCTTCACCGGCTTCGTCGCCCTTCTCTGGACACGCTCGAGTAATTCAATGTCCTTTTTGTAGCGAGGGGCCCAAAACCGAACACAGTCATCGAGGTACGGCCTTAGCAGCGCCGAGTACAGGGGCAAGATCGCTTCCCTGTCCCCGCCGGCCACGCTATTTCTGATACGGGCCAGGACGCCACGGGCCTCGTCGGCCACCCGGGCACACTGCCGGTTCACGTTCAGCCGGCTGTCGATCGACACCCCCAGGTCCCTCTCTGGCCGGCAGCTCTCCAGCCACTCCTCCCCAAGCCCGTAGCGCCACCGGGGGGGCTTAGGCAGCACGCGCGGTCTCGCCGGAAAAGACGAGTCACCCCGCAGCATTTCGGTTTTCACGTAGGAAACTACAGCGCCTCGTTTCGGATAACGATATTATTATCGCATTTAGCCGACTACTTCCCCACGTAGCTTAGCACGATATCCGTCCTTTTCTATCTATACCCCAGAAAAACTAGGTTTCATTCCCGTCCCGGTCACGTCGCCGACACAATAGACTTAGCGAAAGAGCGGATATCGTCGTATCCGGTAAGGGTCGTTTTCTTCCTACGGCATTTTGCAGGTCACAAACTTAAGGCAGAGGAGAAAACTCCCAGCTGCTCCCACAGGTGCCTTTATGCCTTCCGGTGGTTCAGCCCTCCCCTTTCCCAGGTGATCGTGGTCAGGGTGGTGGGTGGGGCCTGGGGTATATGAGCCACAGCCTCTCATCAGGGAGCTCATTCTGCTCTCGGGCCTCTCTGAGGTCAGCGCTCTGGTGTTCTTCAGAGTCGGTGGCAGATTTTGAGCCGAGGAAGCTCTTCATTCTGCTCTCGGGCCTATCTGAGGTCAGCGCTCTGGTGTTTTTCAGAGTCAGCAGCAGATTTTGAGCCGAGGAAGATCTTCATTGTGCTCTCGGGCCTCTCTGAGGTCAGAGCTCTGGTGTTCTTCAGAGTCGGTGGCAGATTTTGAGCCGAGGAAGCTCTTTGGGCAGGTGTGTTTTAATAATCACAGAAATAGAGGTACCTGAGACAAGAGTTTCAGCATCAGTCAAGGTTCAGCAGTGTGTATAGTAGGAAGTAAACAGGTACATAGTGGGTTTTTTTCAGGTAAGTAATTTTGTATCCGTGGGGCGGGGCGGGTAAAACAGTTTAATAGCGTACACTTACATTTTTTCTTTTCATTCTAGATACATTGCATTTTCCTGACTTCATCGAAGACGGGACCTCGTTTTTTTCCCTAGCGTCGGCGTATACATCGTAAGGCGTCGATATCATCCACATAAACGGGACCAAAGGGGAGAGGACGGAGCGAGGGTCGGAGCGAGCATCTCGTAAGCATCCGTATACGGAGTTTTAGCCTTTCTCAGAAAAACGGCGGGGACGTTTTAGCATTCGTCAGGAAAGAGTCAGGGACGTAAGGCACGGAGTCTTTCGGGATCCGGGAAGGCTCATCGCGTTTCCCGATCGCCCGCAGAGCGCCGTATCGTCTCGCGGGCGCAGCGTAGGCAGCCTTTGGAATAGGATGAGCATTTGAGGCGAACCGGGGCAGCGGAGAGGAGGGGCACGGGCCCGGCGTTTTCCCCCGAGCGCAAATATAATATTCCATCTTTTGAAATCACAGGCGCCGCGAGCGACGACGGCCACGGCATCCGACACCGAAACCGGCACGGAGCGGGCGAGCCGAAAGGGCCACGCTTTCGAGGAGGAGGGCGTCGCGGAAGAGGGCCGCGTCGGCCGACACGACGCCGACCGGTCGCTCGCTTCGCGGACGTTCGGCGGACGACGCGGAGGAACCCGGCGACTCGGGAGCGTCCCGGTCGGCCGACGCGGTCGTCGCGGAAGACGGTCCGGCCTCCGGCCCTCTCGAAGCTAAGTCGAGGGTCCAGGGCGGGAAGGGTCCGGGAGGAAGGGACAGGGTCGGGAATCGCAGGGAGGGCTTTTCGAGGTAGCGTAGGGGAGAGGACCGTCCGGGAGCGGCGCCCCAGGCGCCCGTAAAGGGAGCGAGTCACTTTTCGGCACCAGAGTACCGTGGTCAGGGCAGTTCCAGCCCGCGTCCGTGTCGTCGTGTACTTTGCGTGTTCTGCGTTCCGTATCTTATACCGTGCCGTCCTCAGGTCTAGACGTCTCTGTAGGTCTTTGCGATTGTCAGGCATCTCGATAGCCCTCCCGAGAGTCTCGAGTACGTCCCCTCGTCGGCACGGCACCCATCGAGCCCTTCTCGTCTCCCAGTTATAACCGGAAGCGCGGATCCGTCCCGCGCGTGTCGCGTCGAGGACGTTCTCGAGCGGTCGTCTCTCGCAGGGGCGAGCTAGGCGGCGCCCCAGGCCCTGCTTTCGAGCGTCATTTTGGCACCCGGTAGTCTTCTGGGGTTTCGTCCCCACATCTTATGACTTAAAACCCGGCTTCTCACGCATCCGTCGTTCCGGTTTTGACGGTAACTTCGTCTCACGGGCCGCAGCGGTCACCTCTCATTTCGGGGCCGCCATCGCGGCGCCGTAGGCCTTCGCCGCCGGCGGCATCTTCCCTACGGCCGTCGTTCTCGTCGCTCGCCGTCTTCTCGCGTCACTCGTGGCGTCCGCGTTTGGCGTCTGTCCGCGTCCGGGTCGGACCCGTCCCGCCCAGGGGTTTAGCCATAGTAAAGATGAGGGGAGCGTGTAGTAACGCATCCATCCACCCGGACGCTTTTGGCGAAGACCGTGCGGTCCATCTCCGGGCGAGTAGCCGTAGAGAGCCTTCACGGTTATTTTCCTCGCGTTCGGCAGGCATCAGAGGGCGGACTCTGGCTCGCAGGGAGCGGGCGATCGAGCGGGTCGAGCGAGCCTTAGCTTGCACGTGAGGCTCGGTACTTAGGATTTTGGGTATTTTAGCAGTAGTCAGAAGGGAGATGGAAAGGAAAGACAAACTTTTGGTCCGTAAAAGTCTAGGTTAACACCGAGATGCCTTTCCTTACAGGGTTCGGGTCGTTTAAGCGCAAAGCGAGAAGCCGCTTCACGACGGGCGACGGAAGAGGTCAGAGGATCCGCGGGACCGGCGGCTCCGAGGGGCTCACGCCATTCCGGTTTTATTTTCTAGGCGCAAATCGACGCGTGAAGCGGGATACCCGCGCCCTCGGACTTCGGCGAGGCGAGCGATGACCGGCGTGCCCGAGCGGCAGTTCTTCAGGTGTCATAATAGTATCGTAGCTAAAATCGTACCCCGTTTGAATCGCACAGGCGGCGACCGGGCCTCGGCACGGCGGACGGAAGAATCCGTCTCCGAGCGGCCGAGGTAAACGAGCAGGGGAGAGGAAGCTCCGCGAGCGAGCCGAGGATCGGGGCGGCATCTCGCCGCGCGCTTTTACCTCTTTCTTTTGCAGGTGCCGCGCTCCTTCCCGGAGCGTCGACGCCGCAGAGTCACGAGCGGTTTGAGAAAAGGCGAGAGAGTCGTCAAGCGGTCCGCCGGGACCCGAATCGCCGAGGATCGTGCGGCCATACGAACGACCGTTCGCCTTCGCTTTTGCGGGCGTCGCGAGGTCTCCGCTCGAACGGCGGAGGCTTCGAGGCGAGTCGTCGGAAGAGAGGACCGGGAGGCCGGGCGCCGCCGAGCGGGCGATCGCTTACGAGTAGGACGGCAGCTGCGTTTCTCCAGTTTTTAGGCTTCCACGGGAGACGGGGGGGCACAACGTACGGTTATCGGGAGCCGCGCGGCCATTCCGAGGAGGGCATCGCCGCGGTAGAGGTCGATACATGTCGGCGTGTTGGTGACCGGAGATGTTCTGCGTTACGGGTGATGAAGAGCAATGCGGTGACCGCAGGGAAACCCCGGTTAGATGACGTGCTCCCGATGAGGATGAGTTCTGGACCGTGCTCTCTGAAAGATAAGTCAAGGGGCCAAAGCAGCAGGTGGGGCGGGGCTAGAAGAGGGGGTAGGACATCGGGGTCGGCGGGAGGGCTCTTTAGGTTTTGTGAATTCTGGAGGCAGATAGCGGGCCTCGGGCCTGTGCGGGGCGGTGGCGCGTCTCTGGGCGGCGGCGGGCGGCGGCGCGTCTCTGGGTATCTGTGGGCGGCGGCGGGCGGCGGCGCGTCTCTCGGCGTCTCTGGGCGGCGTCGGGCGGCAGCGCGTCTCTGGGCGTCTCTGGGTGGCGTCGGGCAGCAGCGCGTCTCTGGGCGTCATCGGGCGGCAATGCGTCTCTGGGCGTTGTGTTTGGTTGTGTCTGATCTGAGCGTTACGCTGTCTGGCATTAAAGCGGCAAGAGCGGCGCATAGCTCTATATATGTATTTCGTGAGCTTGCGAAGCCAGCGTTCACGTGAGCGGGAGTCGAGCGGATCTCAAGCGAATTGAGAGGTAACACGAGGGAAGCCTGTAAGTCAGCTTTTGCATTGTTCTTGCAGGCAATTTGCAACAAGACTGTAGAAATGGTGTGCGATACTTCTCGTGAGATATGTGCCCCGGCAAAGCGGCTCCGGGCCGAGCGGGCAGAGCCGTGCGGTACGCCTAGCGGGCGTTCCTTAGTGTCGATGTTGGTCTCGGCCTTCACCGTCGAGGAGTCTCGGGCATACTCGTATCCCGCTCCGCGTGCAGCAGCCGTCCGTCTCATTCTGTACCGCTAAGAAGCGTGACGTAGAAGGTCAACGTTCCCCATCTAGTTTAGTCTCGTAGGTGGAATCGGTAGGTCTTTCACGCAGCTCTCGCTCAGGCTTAACCGGTATGCGTAGTATCTGCGATGCTCTGTCTCGTGAGGTCTTCTGAGGGATTCTTCCCTGCGTCATGACAGTCTTTAGTCTTTCCTAGCATTTTGTCTCTGTCGGTCCCCGAGATGTTATCGCCCATCTTTCATCCGGAGTTCCGGCCGTCTCGCACGGCAGGCCACGCCGGGGCATACGCGTCACATCGTCTCGGCGTCTTTGCGTGCGCCGTCGGGCCGTGTCTTTCGGCGCGGCGTTAACTCTACCCCGTGCGGCGCTCTCGCGTCCTCGGGTCACGTTCGCGGAGCACGTAGACGCCCGCGTTAGCGGCGGAGCCGCTTTGCGCGTTTGTAGCCATTCCGTATGGGGCGGAACGGTCCCGGGAGGGGACGCTAAGTGCCGGCGAGTGCGGCGAGCGGGCTCTAGAGTTCCTTCTTTTGTCTTTTGCAGGTACCACGGGGCTACCGGCATTCCAGAAGCGAATCCTTCCGTGAAGTTTGCCAGAGCGTACGACAGGAAGAAAAGAAGGACCGGGAGCGACGCACAGAGGGAAACGTATTCCTCTTCTTCCGAGGACGAGGGCCCGCGGCACGGATCGAGCGGAGCGGCGGCGACGGCTCGAAGCGCACGATCTCCGATTCTGGGCACGGTTACGGAATCGGGGCCATCCACCACTCTGGCGGGTGACGGTCGGATAGAGTAGATGCGGAACGAGCGTTAGTTTTGGAAAGTGTTTATCATTGTATGTGAGGATGTTTTTCACTTCAGGGTATATTGATGTAGAAAGAGTTAAAGCGTCTTTTAAAAATAGTAAAGAAGCTGTTGAGCAGGGGGATTTCTTAATCTCTTTGACCAGGTTTAAGTCACTTAGTCCCACCCGCTCCATCCGGTGACGTTCACAGCCGGCGTTCAGGGGGAGGTCGGGCTCGGGCCACGGCGTTAGCGGGCGGGGTGAATTTCGAGGCCTTCGGGAACCACGTTCCGAGGAGCCACGGGGCGAGGGCCGGCGGCGGCGATCGGGTAGCGGGACGGGTTTGCCGGGAGCAGGGGGCGGTTAGCACGGTAGCCTAGCGAGCGGGGTGCTTAGAATGTGTCTGCCTGTGCGTGACTGTTTAAATTAATGTTGTTTTTGTTGCAGGTGGAGTTGAGTTTTTTGAGTAGTTAGGCAAAAACAATAAAATAGCCACGGGGCAAGGCCCGGTAGTAGCAGTCGGGTAGGGGGATGGGTTTGCTGAGAGCGGGGCGGCAGTTAACGGGGTAGCCCAATGAGCGGTGTGTTTGGAATGTGTGTGTGTGCGTGTGCATGGCTGTTTAATGTAATTTTTTTTCTTCTTGCAGGTGGAGTATAGTTAGGCAAAAAAACCAATGTAGAATAAAAAAACCCCAGCCGGGGGATTTTTTTTTTTTCCCCCGGCTGGGTTTTTTTTTCCCCGGTCCCGGCCAGTCCGCGAGGCGACGATCGTCGCCAAAGTTTGGGCGCGGAGCGGCGCAGGGACGGGGTTTTCGCAGGCGGGGCCATCCGGGAGGCTCCCGGGAACGACGTTCCCGAGGAGTCACGGGGCGAGGGCCGGTCGTGGCGGTGGGGTAGCGGGATGGGTTTGCTGAGAGCAGGGGGCGGTTAGCAGAGTAGCCGAATGGGAGGTGTGTTTGGAATGTGTGTGTGTGTGTATGCATGGCTGTTTAATGGAAATTTTTTCTTCTTGCAGGTGGTGTATAGTTAGGCAAAAAACCAATATAGAATAAAAAAACCCCAGCCGGGGGATTTTTTTTTTTTTTCCCCCGGCTGGGGTTTTTTTCCCCCGGTCCCGGCCGGTCCGCGAGGCGACGATCGTCGCCAAAGTTCGGGCGCGGAGCGGCGCGGGGGACGGGGTTTTCGCAGGCGGGGCCATCCGGGAGGCTCCCGGGAACGGCGTTCCAGAGGAGCCACGGGGCGAGGGCCGGTAGTAGCGGTCGGGTAGGGGGATGGGTTTGTTGAGAGCGGGGGGGCGGTTAGCAGAGTAGCTGAATGAGCGGTGTGTTTGGAATGTGTGTGTGTGTGCATGGCTGTTTAATGTAATTTTTTTTTTCTTTCAGGTGGTGTATAGTTAGGCAAAAAACCAATATAGAATAAAAAAACCCCAGCCGGGGGATTTTTTTTTTTTTTTCCCCCGGCTGGGTTTTTTTTCCCCCGGTCCCGGCCGGTCCGCGAGGCGACGATCGTCGCCAAAGTTCGGGCGCGGAGCGGCGCAGGGACGGGGTTTTCGCAGGCGGGGCCATCCGGGAGGCTCCCGGGAACGGCGTTCCCGAGGAGCCACGGGGCGAGGGCCAGTCGTGGCGGTGGGGTAGCAGGATGGGTTTGCTGAGAGCAGGGGGCGGTTAGCAGAGTAGCCGAGTGAGCGGTGTGTTTGGAATGTGTGTGTGTGTGTGTGTGCATGGCTGTTTAATGTAATTTTTTTTTTTTCTTTCAGGCCGAGTATAGTTAGGCCAAAAGCAATATAGAATAAAAAAACCCCAGCCGGGGGATTTTTTTTTTTTCCCCCGGCTGGGTTTTTTTTTTCCCCGGTCCCGGCCGGTCCGCGAGGCGACGATCGTCGCCAAAGTTCGGGCGCGGAGCGGCGAAGGGACGGGGTTTTCGCAGGCGGGGCCATCCGGGAGGCCTCCGGGAACGGCGTTCCCGGGGAGCCACGGTGAGAGGGCCGGATGTGGCGGTGCGATAGCGGGATGGGTTTTCTGAGAGTAGGGGGTGGTCATCATGGTAGCTGAATGAGTGGGATGCTTAGAATGTGTCTGTGTGAGAATGGCTGTGTAATGTAATGTGGGGTTTTTTGTTGCAGGTGGGGTAGAGTTTTTGGAGTAGTAAGGCAAGAAAACAATATGGAATAAAAAAATCCCAGCTGGGTTTCCCCCCCCGTCGCTCCTTGCAGCGATGCTTGTCGCCAAGATTCAGGCACGGAGCGGTCCAGGGATGGGGTTTTCACAGGCGGGGGCGATTTGGGAGGCTGACGGGAGCGGTGTTCTTGGCATCATGTATATCATAGTAGTCTCTGAACAGTTATGAATATATTTAGTAAAGATCTGATGGTAATATAGATGTGTGGAATGACCCTAAATGTCAGCAGGTGAAGCACCCCTTAGGGTTTATGAAGTCCATAAGCGTGTTTGTGTAATGTAGGTTCAATGAAGGTGTATTTGTTGTTTTTTTTAAGGTTTAATTAGTAAGTAAAAGCTGGTTTGTAACGTGGCCGTAGCAAAGGCATATTTGCCACGCTCGTAAGGTTTACTAAGGAAAGAAAGGTTTTGCGCGGCGTAGGCTCCTCGAAGGGGTATTAGCTGTCGGTTGTTATGTTATTAAGTAAGTAAAAGCTATTCTGTAATGTAGCATTAATAAAGGTGTTAATGTTGGGGTCGGCTCCGTGTGGTTTTTTTGGGGGGGGTAATAAAGGCGTGTACGTCGGGGCCGGCTCCCGTGTGGTTTTTTTGGACGTCCGAATTTGTCTCTCTCCCTGCCTGACTTCGCCCCTCCGTCTCCGGCTTCGCGTCCGTCTTCGTCTCTTTGCCTTTGCCCGTGCGTGTCGGACTTTGACCGTGAGAGTCGCGGTCGGATGTTGCCTTTGATTGCGTGCATTTGACTCGGACTTTGTGTTGGAGTTTGACCGTGTGCATTGGACTTTGATTGTGTTGTAGTTTGTGTGCCGGACTTAGGCTTTGACTTAGAGTGTGCGTTGGACT